>NC_083621.1:1374991-1404991 GCF_963584025.1 Labrus mixtus | reverse complement strand
GACCGGAGTTTGCCACTTGGTCGTGCCCCACTCTCTCTCTCTCTCTCTCTCTCTCTCTCCCTGATTTCCGATACCATCCCCTGTCCTCTCTCTACAACAAAGCCATGAAAGCCCAACAATGAATCTTAAAAGACAACAACAACCAGATAGCGCTGTTTTTGTTTACTGAAGGGTCATTTTTTTATTCCTTTCAGGCACAAAGTCCCAGCCATTATTTCAGCACACAAGATCATGCAACACAAATGTCCTGAATGAAACACCACAGTCCGTCTGCATCATCATCAGCCACACTGCAGAGCTTGTTATGGAGCACAATACACTATCGATCCTTTGGTAGCATGCGTTACCTGCTGCACAATCAACCAGGGACTGCTGATCATGATAGATGGTTCACGGGTCGCTGGGAGTCATGAAGAATGCATCAACGCTCCCTGGTGAGAATCATCCTTCATACATGTTTTAAATTATACACACGCTCACAAACTCTAAGGGTCAAAAGGTTATGAAGCGGACTCTGTCTATATATGTACGTCCGTGCAAACTTTTAGTTCAGACGAGGCCACGCTGCAGATATTTCTGCAATACGGCGCAACAAGAAGATAATGAAAGTGAGTTTTGATGCCGTGTAAAATATTCACAATGTGTGACTACTCTGATTTGTTCACGAGAATTAACAACCTCAGTTTGGTTGTTTGTATCAAAGCTGTACAAAGCTTCCGGGACCCTCAGACAGACCGGCTGCATGAGATATAACAAACATTTTCACTAATTACAGAATTTCTCAACAATCCAGATTAGTCATGATGATGCAACAAACTTGCAAGAGGGCCTAATTAAAAGGAATCCAGCAGCAATCATCTCAATGAATCACCCCTCTGACTGATTTCACATCTTGAAATATGTCAGCATGGTCCGTGGAGACTGCAGACTGCGAGCCAGGTGCAGCCCTGGCAAAAACTTCCCATTATAAATAAAGTAATTTAGTATAAATGTGAACATCTGACACCGCCTCACCTCAGGTGTGACACTCGTATTAATGAAGCACACGCTGCACATCCGCATGGACAAACAAAGTCATGCATCTCGGAAATTACCTCTCACCCAGAGCTTGACAACAAATCCCTATCCTCGATGAATTTCAATAAGTTGAACATTTGGTTCATGCACCATATGAGACCGGTGGTGAGGAGGAAACTCGAGCTGTAGCCGCTCTGCAGTCTTTAAAAAAGCGACCGTGCTGGCTGCTGGAACTAAAAGTCAAAACAATCACTCTGAATTGACGTTGACTGAGTGTGAGCAGGGCTGCATTGTGCCTTCACACTGTCACTGTGCCAGTGGAGGATATGACAGACAGGCGGATGCGATGAAATAGATGTGTGTCTGGTTTTGTGGCCCAAGGGTTCAGGACGGGGAATGAAGTGATAGCTTGGTTTTGGTTTCACACTCGCTGCCATCTTGGCAGATGTTTGGCACCAGAAAAGTCCAACTTCTGGCAGAGCGGCGGAGCAAGAAGCAGCTACCGTGGCACCGTGACAGTAATAATTTATAATACTCCAACGAGATGCAGTACAGCAGAGCTCATAGGGAAAGAGATAGTGGAGTTTTAAGCCACAAGTATGAGCCTGGTTGCAAGTAAATAAATGGACTTGAGCTCTTGCATATTTCTTTTCTAGTCTTCTGACTCCTCAAAACTCTTTTACACCGCAGGTCACACCGAGAGTGAATGTCTGCAGCCCTGGATGCTCTCACCTGGTGGCCTGAAGCCGCGCCCCCTGAGCTTCTAATTTTCAAAATAAAGCTCCGGAAATCATGCAATTGAATTGTCACATGTGATACAAACATACTCGGTGCTTATGCATATACATTCAAGACTAAATAAAAAATAAGCAATTTCAGCATTCGTGTGTGCTATATATGCACTTTAATTGTTTTTTTTCTGGGGTTAGCATATATTATTATTATAGACGATATTAGCATTTGAAACTGCATTAGCATTTAACGTGTTTGTCAGCAAATTTAAGCTAGCTAGCGAGTTTTATGGTTTGCCATTTTGATACATTCAAGACTAAATAAGCAATTTTGCCATTCATGTGTGCTGTATATGCACTCACACATGCTCTTGTCTTCTTTTGGCGCGGTGGTAATGTTTGAATTAATGCTCGACCCTTGACCCAGCGCACTTGCCGTTGTATATTTCTGGAGGAGCGGGGGAGGAGCAGCACATGAGACGAGAGAACATGAGACGATAGAGCGCCAGGGCTGCCGCCATACCCATCACACGTGCACCGATTCACTTTTTTTTCAGTTCCAATTCAATTCCAATACGTACGTACCGATACCGATATTTTTAAATCACAATTAATAGTGATATTGTTGTTGCTGGTATTACGTGTAAGGTCACACAAAGCTGAAGTAAACCCGGCGTTGCCTTTCTTATTCAAGGAGCAAAAATATACATAAATGCACAAAATTGAAATCATTCCAAAGAAATGTATCAGAACTTTGTGTTGACTTAAAATACAAACAGGAAGCAGCAACAACTGTCAGGTTTTCAAATTAAACTTTTTAAACTGAAGCATAATACTTTTTATCATGAAAGGGTCGTCTGAACGTCTTGATGGAGACCCAAAAGATCTTCCTTTATCTGTGAAGTGGATCAGCGTCCATATTAGATCAGATCGGTCCCATCTCTAACACCTACACATTCACACGCTGATGGTAGAGGTTGCTACTGTCTGCAAAGTGACCATCAGTGACCCAAGTGTCTCGCCCAAGGACACATCGGACATGTGGCTGCAGGAGCTGGGGATCGAACCCCTGAACTATTGAGCGGCGCCCAACTCTACCAACTGAGTCACAGCCGCCCTCAGAGAGAGTGCAGAGAAATGAAACCAGATGATGTTTTTATGTATGCAGGTGTAACGCAGCTTCTGGTAAGCCTCCACCATCCATAGTTTGTGAAGTCACCTCGTACTGTACTTTGCTTCCTCCTCTTTTATTCTGCACAGCTGAACTTTATTGGAGGTTTCATTTTATGATCATTAGATTATCATTATGTGCCGTTAAGACTCACTACTTATTAATTTGAAGGGCCTGCAGATTACAATGATTCAGCAATGTTTAGCGCTACGCTTGATTCGGTCCAAAAAAGTCATTTGTTCCTTTTTTTTAACATCAATGCGTTCATAATGAGATTTCTCAAACACCAAGCAAAACAAACCTGTGGAGTCTGGAGTCTGTGCTGCTGAGTCACTGACCGAGGATAATGAGCTATAAATATTACAGGCTCTATTGATTAACCGAATGAAACTACATTTAATATTGCATAAATCACGTCAGACTGAGGCCGAGCAGAAAGAATGAACAGATCTCCTGCTCAGGTTGGAAACATACTGAAGCTGTATTCTGTCTGATCGCTCTCCGCTGATTTCATAACGAGATCATGATCATGCGTGACAAGCACGTCTCCGCCTGTCACAGGGTTGGGAGATGCTAACACATGGGCAGAGCTGACGTTTTTTAATAATGCATGCTATTCAGGGTGCCGTACTGGCAGGGAGACGATGTCATTCACCAGTAAACATCCTTCATCGCCGACCAGTCAGGCGGACACAGCGGGCTCATCCTTTAAACCAATCATGGATAAACAGTTTTGTTTATGTGAGAAATTATCTCAAATAATGTTGCTTTCATCATCGCGTCGCTTAGTCACAAAAACATGGTATTATAGGTGCAAATTCCCCAAGAAGCAGGAAGCAGGAAGAAGAAGAAGAAGAAGAAGAAGAAGAAGAAGAAGAAGAAGAAGAAGAAGAAGAAGCAACCACTCTCTAACTGCGGACAACCACCCTCTTCCGACTTCCACATCTACCTCAGAGGATGAAATGAGCCCGTGCTGTGTGGGTCTTACGATTTTTGAAGTGTAGGGCGCCGTTAAGAATCACATTGCCGTCCACTTCCCTGTTTGAGCACGGTTGCGTTCACATCTCCCGCAGACCGTACTCGAGTTCACATGAATCGTGCCAGAGACGACCTCTTCAAGGGGACTCTGCCACGGTTCCCCGAGTACGGTTCATTTTTGTTCACACTGATTAAACGAACCGGACTTTGGGGCGATGGTGGCGCAGTGGTTAGAGCCTACCTGTGGCTCCTGCATGTCCCGCATGTCATCCCCTCCTCTCTCTCTTCCTGATGTCCTACTCTGTCCATTGTCCTATCCCTCCAATAAAGGCACAAAATGCCCAAAAATAAATGTTAAAAATAAATAAAAACCACCGGACTTTGGGGTCAAGCCAAACCAATCCAGGCCAGTCCTTGGTGTGGTACCTCCCTTTGATTCTGTATTCTCTCTGTTGATAATGTTCCATATCGTTTCCTGTCACAGTTTTGCAACGCTCCATGGATTTGGTTCTGAGCCTCTGAAGTGCAGGACCATGTATACGCACACTGAGTACAGTCCTTTCTTTTGAGTCACCGTGGAGTACACATAATTCACAGTTTCTATTTATATTCATTTATTCTGGGAGATCATTTGAAAATATCCGCCTTCATTATGAGCTGAAGAGTGACAGACAACAGTGACGGCTGCAAAGTGTGCTGTCACATCTATTTATAACCGTGTTCACAGTTTCCGTGTTTGTTGCTGCTTTGGTACTTTGATTATCAGAGAAGATATTAAAGTTTGTAAAGTTTGAACTTGGAGGGGGAGTTGACTTTTACATCCTGTAACTGGAGTCAATGCTCAGACTGTCTGCACGCCACCTCTACCATCTCCGTGCTCTAATCAACCTGCTGCTGCATGTTTCCTGTTCTCCAGTTTGTTCTTCTCCTCTCTTTAGTTCATGTTGAGATTCTGTTCAACTACACGCAGCATTGATAGAAAGACACATATTCTCTTTATAGCGTCGTATAGCGGTCTTCTGTCTTACCTCAGGAGACCCCCCGCCCCCCCTCCTGTCTGACAGGGATAGTCTCCCGCTGTGAGGTGCATGTGTGAACAGCCAGGTCAGGAGAATAGCCGGAGCAGTCCTCCTGAAATGATCGAGATATTTATTTTGTGAAAACAGTTTATGATCCATGAACTGTTCGTATTTATTATCGATTGTTGTTCAATTGTTTCAAAAAGCAGAGAGCAACCGAGCAGATGTTACACAATCATTTGCTTGTTTATTTATTTAATTTTCCCCGCAGTGGGAGAGGGATTAATTCAATTTTAGGGTCGATAAGGCACAACATGCAGACAAACTTGAAAAGTCCCCCCCACCACAAAAAAAAACAAAACCCAGATGTCTTACAAAACTAACATCACAGAAGAAAACAAAGAAAACATAAAAGGCAGCTCACACCTGCAATTCCCCAACAGAGCACTCAAACAGAGACGTACAACATCCCAGCATCACCATACTGCATACAAACAAGGTCAGAGGAGCCGGGTCAGGAGGGGAGGCAGAACAAGACCTGCACCAGCATCTCATATCAGCCCGCCTCTCAATACAGCTCAACAGTGAGGTTCAGGAAGTCATAATCCAGGTCATCTGATTATGATCCATGATGTCATAACCATCCAAGGTGGACTGACCACGAGCTACCTGAGGGTGAAACAAAGGTTCATATTCCTGTAGAGGAAGACACAAGACCGTATGGTATCAACCTCGTTTTAAGACAAACATGGTTTATTTGCGCTCTCAGGGACAACAACTACACTACCCACAATCCTAGAGTGTCAGACTGTCAGAGTGATGATCGACGTCGTCAGCTGGCTGTCCTGTTGTGTTCTGTTTTGCTGCTAAACACACAAAACGAGAAAAACTCGTTGGGAGGAGAAAAAAAAAGGGAGGAGATAAAATCAGTAAAATACTCAGACACCAAACATTTGAAGATTATTTGGACAAATAATGGGTTGCGACTAGCCTCAAATCAGACCAATGAAGGGGGAAAATCAGGTCTAAAGTTGGGCCTAAAGTCGTCTAGTGTGAAGCCAGCTGTACTGAAAGTCCCTCTGATTCAGATTTTTATATGATTTCTTTACTTTTTTTTTAACTGTGTCAGCCATTAAGCAGCAACAAATCTTCAAACCAACCAATGAAAGTAGCTTTGTTTTCATCAGGGAATACGACATTTCAAGCTCTAGGGCATCTTTGAATACATGAGCATCATGTAACACCCACAGCAGCACTATTTATCTACAGATATCAGTACAGTGGTACAGACCAAGGCAAAAATATCTGTAGAGAGTGAGATGATAAAGGTATCTTACTATCTGATCATTAATGAAACATGTTGAAGTGCTGGCTTCTCTGACAACAATGCAGCAGCCAGTATGTCCTCCTTCTAACTTTAGATTCTGCTCCTGAATGCTCTGGATTTCTTTGGACCAGAGAAGGTAGGCGCTTTTAAGGCACCTCCACACGGTCGTTTTGGACGCCCCTCGGTTTGCCAGATATGAGAGCAGTTATCAGGTCAACAGGTGTTGCAGCGATGGAAGCGGGCAAGAGAAGTGGTTCAGATAGAAGTGATTGTACCCGACCTAAAAAGCCTCTGCATGTTTCTAATAAGCTCCACGAGCAGAAACGTGCTCAAACTAGGATCAATATTGGAGATGCTTTTGAAAAATGGAGAGAGGTTAGAACACAGAAAGGTTTACAGACCCATGCAGAGCTGGATAAACACTGAAGCTTCAGAGTCCACCACATGGTGACCTGAGTGAGCATGGACTCTAGAGAGAAGGGGGCGGGGGGGAGACAGCTCTCTGCAATGTTTTGAATGTTGCTCCTTGGATGCAAAAGTACCTCCCTTTCTTTTTTCGATGATAAGTGAGGATTTTGTCTTCAGCTCACTGTATTATTTATCTAAAGATTTCTCAATGCTGATCACCAGGCTGCAGTGTGATGTAACACCTGAGGCGTATATATATGTATGTTGTGCATAGCGGGCAGTATTTATAGCACATTTATGTAACAACCGATAAAGATAATCCTGTCAGTCAGCCATTATTGTCACCTTCTTTGATTAGATGACATTGCGTGACATCATCTTGTGAGACAGAAGGGCTGGCGGTCCGGGATTTTTCACAGGGCCGGGGAACATGTGAGGAGGCTAGAGAGTGTGGATGATGATGATGATGATGATGGTGTCGGTGATGATGATGATAGTGTCTGTGCCAGTGGCTGTGTGTGTGTGTGTGTGTGTGTGTGTACTGTTTCGCTGTGATGAATATCCCTTCCCCAGATGGCTGGCGCTCCACGAGACGGAGCGCGTGAACCCTCTCAACCAGCGTGAGGCTTCAGCGGCCAGCCTCCGTCTCCCCGCCAAGGTCACCGTCAGCAGAAAGGGAGACAGAAGCGGGAATGAGTTTAATATCTCCTCTGCTGACAGCTGCAATTTAATTGTTACCTTGTGAAACAGATACAGCACTCGCACAGCGGAGGAGACGAAGGCTCTATCTTGACGGCTCTCTTGTGAGCGCCCCAAATCCTTCGCTTCCTCCTTTTTAAACTTGAAGAACACTCCTCTTAATGGCCTCTTCTTTAAAGTGTAAGAACTGTTCTATAACCAGAACCTCTTACAGAAACCGATGGCTTAAATTCCCATCTCATGCAAACATTCCCTCACACGTTAACGACTTCCAGATTCGTTATCAAGTGTCCATTAAGTTCTCACTTTGACCTTTTGCACATACCCCTCTAACAGACCTGACAGGTGTCTTTGATGCTGGTGCAGCCTGAGGTGTTCAGGACCACTACACTCATTAAACCTGAGGTGCAGAGTGAGCATGTGCAGAAGGGTTATCTCAGGCCACTGCAGCGTGTGTCATCATGCAGGAGCTCCGTGGTTCAAGTTCAAAATAATACAGGTCCAGACTGTCTCACAGCATGTTATGAGTGTCACCATGTCACTAGTTTGTGTCACAAAGTCAGACGCTTTTCAAAGTATCGGGACTTTTCTATCTTTTTACTTGTCCGACCGTATTTATTTTGTCATTATGTGGGAGGCTGTCGACTCGTCTGATTTCATGGAGCTTCATTGAGAGTAGGGAGGCTGATTCAGAGAAAAAAACAGATCCCGCGATTGTCGAGAAGCTGCAGTGCTTAAAAGATATGAGTGAAATGAGGTAACTCGAACGCAGAAACAACAAAGGACATCTGTGTCATCAACACAAGAATGAAGTCAGGCTGTAAAATACACAAAGCAATGTTCTCAGCCTTGAAGACTCGGTCTGACCTCACGGGGAAAGAGCAACATGACACAAAACCTTGAGTGGGACAAAGCGTTTATTCTAGCAACCGTAAAAGACTGAATGTCAGAGAGCTGCAAGGAATGTACGTTTGAAAAAAGTCTTGTTTTTCTTTGACAAATATCCTGATTTCTGCACCTAAACCAAGACTCAATTAAAGCTCCACTTTAAGACAGACTCCAGTTTCATTTCAAAGGAGACCTACACACTTTAAAGGTGACATATTCTCCTCCTCTTCTTCTTCAGTTTAAATAAGTGTCAGAGCTCCTCAAAACATGTGTGTGAAGTGTCTTGTTCTAAATCCACTCTGATCCTGTATTTGATCATGTCTATAAACCCCTCTATTTCAGCCCTGCTCAGAACAGGCTGTTTCTGTGTCTGTACCTTTAAATATGTAAATGAGCGGTGTCTGACCACGCCCCCTCTCTGGAAGGGCTTGGGTGTCTCAGGCTTTCTCGCTCCATGTCCTATTGTTTCGGGTGAGAAGCCAGACTCAGAGGGCAGAACAAACACCTAGCTGTGGGAGTGTCACCCACCTGGGGGAGGGGCTACTGCCCTTTGTGATGTCATGAAGGGAACATCTCCAAACGGCCTGTTTGAGCACACATTTTCTAAAAAGTGGAGCAGGCAAAAGACGGAGAGAATGGATTTTTCTCATCATTGGCGGACTAGGGACACATATTAATGTTAGGGAAACATGGTTAGGAGTGTTTTACATATGTGACCTTTAATATTTACTCGTCTGACTTTGATATTTTATTTACAGAGAAGCCGTGTCTCACTTCTCCGGCTCGGCTTTTAATCAGCTCAAACAGACGGGACCACATTACTCTTACTCCTTACATCGGTTGCCTGTCGGTTTCATGATTGATTTTTTCAAATTTGATTGATAACTTTGAGTGCTTGTGAAGGCCTCGCTTCCAGCTACGTTCTGGACCTTTTGACCATCTAAGAGCCATTTATAGCGTCAGTAGCCTCAAGCAGGACTTTACTGATGCCTGCTTTGTTAAACTGACTGAAAACAGAGTTCTCCTTTAAGTCCACTAAACAGACACAGCTGTGCTCTCAGTTTAAATTTTTGGATCTTTTGAGTTTGCAATTTAGTCAAACATTTTGCTTTCAACACTCTTCTTGTTCAATTCCAAAATCCCCAATTTGTCACAATTCTAAAATTTGTGATTTCTTGTTTTTAAAGATTAATTTTAGGGATTTAAATGTCTCCACTAGAGAGACAGTTCAGTGGGTAGAGTCTGAAATCAGGGAAAGAGAGAGTGTGGAACAACCAAGCGGCAACCTCCGGTGTTTAAAAAATGAAGCCAATGCTGAAGTGTAAAATCCTGCAGTTCCTGGAGTGTCCACTAGAGGCTGGCTGCAGAAGCACAGGAAGTCACATACACACCCATTCTAAAAAGCCTGTTTTTACAGCAGAGATTAACATGTTTACAGCCTGGTTCAAAAAACCAAATAGGTGTGATTAGCTCATGTCTCGATGGACACACACTGTACGGGGGGTGAATGTTTTGATCAGTTTTGAACGAAACGTCTTATTCATATTTGGCCATGTAGCTGACCTGATTGACAGGTGGGCGCGGTGTAACAGTTTATCAGGAGGCTTAAAACCCGCCTCAGCTCCAGCTCTCAGCCTGTCGTTAGGTTGACAACTTTTGCAGTTATTACAGACGTCAGATATTTCTGGTGAATATTGTTGAATACAACACATCCCGTTTGTTAACATGCTCACCTGTGTAGCTTTACAGGACGAAAAATAACAATTGGTTAAAATAATGATTTACTAAATTAGATGTTTAAATTATTTGTGTGTTACATTCAGGGGTTTTGCTAAATGTAAAAATGACATCACTGAGTCTCTTCTATGTCGTTTTAACTCTCCTCTCCTCGTCCGCTCGTGCAGCGTGTTTTAGCATAAACCATTATCCCCTAATTGTTACTCGTGGCCACGGGGGCTGCTGAGCTAAAACGGCTCCGTGTCTGCAGCCACAGTGCGGTTAATGGGATGAAATATGTAACTAACAAACTGTTATCTGCAGAGCGTTAGTAAAACATGATGACGCTTTGTTTTTAGGACAAGCAGAAAACTCATGAAGGGGAAAATTAGAGCTGTATAAAAAAATCATAACAGAAACATTCAAAGTGTAAAGCCTCCAAAAAGAAAGAGAGAAACGACCCGTGCACGCCATGCACTCCAGATGTCCCCCTCTCGTTTCTGGACGTATAGTGTTGTTTCTCAGGAGGATATTTTACGAACATTAGGGACGTGTCCCGAAGGCATCGTAATTGTTAAGGTGCCCTTTAGGATGCACTTTGATGAAACGGGATCATTAAAACACTTTTGCAAACACAAACAGTAGAAACAACCAAACTAATGAAACTGACTGGAGGAGCTAAAGGGGAATTTAAAGGATATTACAGCACATGACTTTGTCGAAGGATCATTTGTG
The DNA here is from genome assembly GCF_963584025.1 of Labrus mixtus. Lineage (NCBI taxonomy): Eukaryota > Metazoa > Chordata > Actinopteri > Labriformes > Labridae > Labrus > Labrus mixtus. Next base: position 1,394,302 of record NC_083621.1, on the reverse strand, counting down.
TGACGACCCCCGACTGTGTCAGAGCTCCTCCTGTTGTCTTGTATCTCTCCCCACTCAGGATAACTTCAGGTAGAAATGGGCGGAGCCAGTTAGTTTGATGTCATGCACCTGGGCAGACTGGGTCTGAGTATTTAAGATGGCTTCTCAGTCCTAGTCTATGAATAGGCATATTTTTTCCTCCTGCGTTTAAAAAATAATCCCGTTCACACACGCTTCACACAAGTCTCAAAAACATCTTCATGCACATGAAAACACAAAACTCACTGTTACGGCTTCCATGAGCACGCCAAGTCAACAACGATGTCCTTGACTATACAACATAGTGGGAGAGTAACTGTGTGTGTATGTGTGAAGTCCAGTTAGCATCGTTAGTGTTTAGAATTTAGACTGCAGTACCAATTTTAAACTCTAGGGGTCAGCATTATATACTCCCCCTTTAATGTGGGTATGTCTGCATTAGATTTAACACATATTATTAAATATTGTTAATTCAGTAGATTCATCTATCCGGTTTCTGGTTGTTAAAAAGCATGATTCCACAACATGTTGTAGTCTGTCTAATTTCATATTTAGAACAAAGCATCATTGATGTGGTCTATTTTGAGTTTAACATCGCTTTTTTGTTACACCCACCTCGGCTCTTACACGGGAGAGGTCAACAAAGACATCAGAAACCTTTTGAAAGAAACATTACCATTTACCCTTTTCTCCATCTATTCCCTTACCGGAGACTTGAACCCTTTTAAACCCAACTGACATTTTTCACCAGGAGAGACCTTTGATTTCTAATTGTGATATAGATCATAAACGCTGTGCAGTGCTCCCACGGGTGTGTTTTGTGTAGCGCTGTGGCTCTTAAAGTCTTCTATAACGTCCATGTGAGGGCTTTGGGGGATTTGGATGATAGAAATCAGTGACATTTGAAGCCTCCATGATGACTAAAAGGTGAGTGAGGATGAAATATGCAACAGGAGGAGACGGGAAGGAGAGCTGTCACGCATGGCTGCAGCCTCCAAGGCTGACCACAACACGTTAGCCTTCATCACATGATGCAGCTGCAGAGGTGCTGTTCTGTAAGGGGAGGGCAACATGGAGTGCACCGTCATTTTTAAAAAGGTTTGATTTTCAGCACATGCAGATGTCTGCCAGATGTTGTTGCAGATGTTCAGTACTGAAAGCTAAGTGTTTGCTGCTCTAAAACAGATATCAAAGCTCTGTTGAAACCACTTACTCGTGCATGCATTTACTCGCTCCTAAATCATGAATCACCAAAAGATATGTGGCACCGTGGCAGCTATTTGCAGTATTCACCTCCTGTATCTTTAAATGGAAATGACCGTGCTCTAGACTCTATTCATTAGTCTCTCAAAACGTCCTTATGCAGCATGTAAATAGCAAAAGCAGTGTTACTCTTGAAGCACATTTCACTACAGGTGAGCTCAACGTGCAAACCAACGATTACAAGTGTGTTTTCACAGTCATGAATGAAGTCACACAGTGTGCATACAATAACCATGTAGGCGATCACACACACACACAGAGTGACTACCCATATGCTTTGGAGAATAGATAGTAGAAAGTTGAGAGAGTCGTGTTGGACCTCGGGTCAACAGGTGATTAATTCCAGAAAGAAGGATCGCAGTAACTACAGGCCGGCTCTCCAGACTTTGATCTAACTGTGACCTCGACCTGATGACCTGAGTGTCCGGGTCGGGTTGTAGTCTGTAGGCAGTAGTGTTGTAGTTAAGACCAAAGTAACCGAGAGACCAGAGTCAAGAGTCAAGACATACCCAAGACCAGAGTGCGCCGAGGCCGAGACAAGACCAAGACAAAGGAAAAAGTGCATCCTATACACCGGCTTGTACGGTAATTTCCTTTAGCAGACCCTTTTCCGAAGCAATGGACGTCTGAGAGTCAGTACAACACGATCCCAGACCTTAACAGGAGGGAGCAGCATGAGAAAGTGCCAATAAACATCTACACTGATCAGACTCAGTGCACAGAGCAGAGGGATGAGTATCATCATCATCATCATTAGTAGCCCAACCATTTTCAGCAATTATTTTCTGCATTTTAAAAAAAGTGCCACATTTAAGGCAACTCACTGAAGCCATTCCTCAGATTTTGCATTCAATTAGTTCAAAGGGAAAAACGAGCAGAAAACATCGTTCCTCCACTCAGAGTGCTCGACCCGCAGAGGAATAACAAAGAAAATGGAGGCCACCAGGCTCCACTTTGGACTCTGGGAGGGAGACTAAATGCAGTCCAACGACGAGTCGCCTGGTATAAATCCACTTTAGGATTTCAGGCTGGGATGCCTCCTCGCTGTGATTTTAAACATTCATGTGTCAAACTGAAAACTGCGGCATGGTGTGTTCTGTGTGACAGCGACGTGCTGGCATCAGATCTGACAGGTAAGTCTCAATTATGCCCCCTGTTGCTGTGCTGAAGTATTCAGAGGCATTTCAATTACAACTCGCTCATTCGGTGGAACGTTGACGAATGTTTCCCTCATGGTATGAGATGCTGTTTGTAGCAATAACCTCCCGGTACGTCCGACTGCTCTGTTCCTTATGATGGGATGGTAGGAGCTCAGTCTGAAGGGACTTGGGTTGGGAACCGGAGGGTCAGCGGTTCAAGTCCCAATGCGACCAAGTCCGAAAATGTATCTGGTAGCTGGAGAGGAGCCACTTCCTGAGCACTGCCAAGCGATGCTCAAGGGCACTTTTTTTTAGCCCCCGCTCCAGGAGAACATCCCAGCCCCCCCACCAGCTCAGGACCGCCCTCTGGTGGCAGCCCCCTCACTCTGACATCTCCCCATCAGTGCATGTCCACAGGATCCTGTTTGTGCATCCAGATCCCGGGTGAGCCGGCTATAATCTATAGCTACAAAATACATTCACATTTATAGAATAGAATAGAATAGAATTACTGGGAAATTGTGGCGTTACAGCAGCAGGTTATCCAACACACAATATGAGTAAAAAAACACAATGTTAGCAAATCTAAGCACAATATAATATTAAATACAAAGTAAATAAGTACTAAAAATATCAAAACTAAGAATGTGAATATATACAACCAGGATTTAACTAAGCATTACTAGTCTTAAATAGGAAGATAAAATATGAAGATTAAATGTAAATGTGCAAAAACAGAGTTGTAAATGGACAGTATTGACATAAGTTAAAGTGCAGGAGTGTAGACATATTATCAGCAGAAACTATACAATATAACGGCGAGTAGACAGACAAATGAAGTGAACAAATGTATTCACTCCGCCTCTCTCTCCATCTCATTCCCTCTGTCTCCTCCCAACAAGGAAGTGGGGCCTCCTCTTGTGGATTGGGAGAACACTGGGCCCAGGTGCTCCCAATCCACGACGACCAATCCACACCCACTGACACCTGAAACGCAGAAACAGCTAACCAGAGCGAGGTCCTCAAAGTGTGTATTTCAGCATATATGTGTGTAAAAATGGACTTTCCCATCGCTGGATAAATTAAAACCAGCAGCTCTCTTCTTCCTGATATTGATGTGTTTGGACTGTGCACTTCAATAGCAATGGCCTCTACTCCGCTGTACAATGAAATTCATCGAGAAGGAGTCAGCGGACAGATAAGAAGCTAATTGGGTTACCAGCCTTGAAGAAAAGAAAAGAACTCTGGCTGCTTCAGAGACGGGGAGTTGACAAAGAGATTAGATGCAGGACAGATGACGCTGAATCACTGAGCTACAAGTGTCGGCTGAAGCCAACACTGGCCCACGGTAAAGCCTTGGATCGCCCTCGCTTTACTGGAAGGCGTTCAGACACACGATATGAAAAGCGACTACAGCGTGTGTCAGAGCATCAGCCAGGAAACACAAAAGAACGGAGTGGGAGATTAGAAGGTGAACAGTGGGATATTATTATGTCTTTGTAGTGAAGCGGTTACCAGCTTACTTAATGTACATCTATTATTGTGATGATTATAGTGATTTTGATGCAACTCTGCTCACTGGTTAGTCGGGCGGCGGGTGTTTGTCATCGCCATCCATCAGTAGGAATTTCTACATTGTGTCCAACCCAGCTATTACACTAAGATGTTATGATCTGCTGCAGGAAAAGTAAAGCGATAGCGTTAACGTTTGCCCTTTGAGTTTGTGATGCAGCTTTGTTTCCAACGCTGTCCTCACAGCACCTCTTCATAATTCGTCATATTCTCGACTATATATCCGCTCTGCCAAAGTTCTAATTAATGTATTCAAATGTATTCGATGTGTAATGTGAATAATTATATGGCGAGGCCCTATAATCACGTAGAAACAGAACTCACTTCATTCCAGGTTTCACCTTTCCTGCACATTATAGAAGGCTCACTTTGATCCGTCCTCCGTGTAGAACATAAAGCTTTTTCATTATCTGTGTGTTATGCTTGGATTAGATTCAAAGTTGTGTTGAGGCAGGTGAGTTGTGGCAGGTAAAGAAATAACCGTGCAGCACTTTGCACCTCTTCCTGGTTTGTAATGGACATGCAGCAGAGCGGAGGTCACTCAGGCACTTTCAGCATATCAACAGTTTAATAACCGAGCACGTAATGGCACAGCGGGATTAATGTGAAGTGCTATCAATTTATTTTTAGCATCAACACTAGCAAAGAATCTTGACATTGACCAGAGGTTTGAAAGATGGAGGTTCTTATTTTTCCTCTTTTGCAGCCTTAATTGATTAAAGGTAGGAGACCGTTAGACCACACTAACCGAGACCAAGACACACCACAGACCAGAGTGCTCTGAGGCCGAGACAAGACCAAGACATTTAGGGATTGAGACCAGGTTAAGACCAAGACCAAGGCAGGGCGAGACCGAGGCAAGACCAAGACCATAAATATCTCTGAAAAATCATCATCTTGTGTTTAGGGGACGTGTCACTCACTTAGACCGTAACACCGGGAAGGTTGCGGCCGTAACCGGGGGATAAAAATCAAACTACAAATTATTTGTTCTTTTAGAAAGAGGAGTTTTTCTTCTCATCACAGTGATGACGTGGAACAATAGCCGGTCAGTGGTGGTCTTGATTTAAAATCTGGAGTCCGCCAGTCTGAGACCGAGACAAGAAGTCTTGAGACCAAGACTGACAATCAGTGTTTGCATTCATATCCTACAGTCACTGTGCACTTGTATTTTGTTTGTATTCGTCTCAACACAAAGTTTTGAAGGCTAATACAACTTTAATTCAAAGGGCACAGAAACAAGGCCAAACATGAACGTACGAGTCAAAACAAAGTGTTTCTTATAAATGTGAAAGAACCTGAGGAGGAAAAAATGTCCTCAAGAGAACCAAAGAAAAGCAATTATTTACATAACTGTTGTGGACACATGTGCACACATCTGGAATGCAATCAAGAGTTTACAACAGAAATTGACCAGACTTAAAGGAGAAGAATGTAAAAAATGTTTACACTAAAATATCTGAATTAATTTAAAATGGACTAAACCCCATTTCATGTTTTTGTTGAGTACATACATTACCTCAAATCTATTTCCAACAGTTATCAAAGACAGAGAAATACTTCATTTTATAGTTGTAACAGGACTTTTCTTGTAGAGGCAGCTGCCATGACACAAAATGTGTATCGTTGCCATGGAAACACCAAAGACCGCTACATAAGGAAGTGTGAGCTGCTGCTGAAAGATGTCGTACTGTTGCTGTTTGTGCTGCTGTGATAAAAAACATCATGTAAAATATACTCGGATACATTAGTTCGTCGGTAAACATATTCTCTTCCTCAGGTCGGTTTCGCACGGTCGTCATGACTACGGTCAAATCTGAGTTTTTTTTCATCGGGGGTAGGGGGAGGAGTAGCAGAGAGAATCCCATGATTCCCCTTCAGCCTCGACGTCATCTTTTGTTATTGTTTTGATTGAGAGCCCCCTGGTGGAGGAATTCACATCCTGTGTTTTTGTCAAAGAGACCAAATAGAAGTAAAATGTCTGTAGTTGTCCGACCTTCAAACAGGCCAAACCAAAGATTATATGGGCCCGTCCTAAATTAGAATCCTGGCTCCACGCCCTCTTGCTGCGTGTCTGATCCATCTGTCAAAACACAAACAGGAGAAAGAGAGGTGTGTGTGTGCGCTGCCAGGTAGAGAGCAGGACAAGCAGGTGTGTGTGTGTGTGTGTGCACGTGTGAAGCTGAGCAACAGAGAGAGATAACGAGCTAACACTAGCCTGAGTTATGTCTATTTGGTGTCATAATTATGATTAGTTTGATAAGGGCTTCCCTTTATAAAGATTCAGGGGGGGCTGTGGCTAACACATGCACACACTCCTAGGAATTTTTGAAACTTCATTGACCTGGCGTGCAGTAAGGCGGTTTTGCACAAAAATTACAAAATTAATTAATAGCTTGAGTCTGTGGACGAAAAACAGTCTGGTACAATTGTCAGCCAGTTATTCAGCTTCTTTAAAGGTCACATATTATGCCAAACCCACTTCTCCATGTTCCTCTAACTCTAACATGAGTCTCTAGTCTGTCTACAAACCCCCCAATGATGAGAAAAGTCAATTATCTCCGTCTTCTGCCTGCTCCACTTTTCAGAAAATGTGTGCTCAAACAGGCCGTTTGGAGATTTTCCCTTCATGACATCACAAAGGGCAGTAGCCCCTCCCCCAGGTGGGTGACACTCCCACAGCTAGGTGTTTGTTCTGCCCTCTGAGTCTGCCTTCTCACCGTAAACAATAGGACATGGAGTGAGAAAGCCTGAGCCACCCAAGCCCTTCCAGAGAGGGGGCGTGGTCATACACAGCTCATTTACATATTTAAAGGTACAGACACAGAAACAGCCTGTTCTGAGCAGGGCTGAAATAGAGGGGTTTATAGACATGATAAAATACAGGATCACAGTGGATTTAGAACAAGAAACTTCACACACATGTTTTGAGGAGCTCTGAGACTTATTTAAACTGAAGAAGAAGAAGAAGAGGAGGATATGTGACCTTTAAGACAGAAAGAGAACTGAAGGTCGACATTTTAGAATCGGATAAACGCTAACCCATGCTAAGTCATTAAGTACATTGTATGAAAAAATGTCAAGTTAAACATTATGTGACTGAAGGAGAAATGTTTTATATGAAGTCTGCAGGCAGGTGTATAAGACTTCTGTGACAACACCTGCATTGTCAGTGCCAAGCTGCCATTACTGTGAACATGACTTACATACTATGATCATGTGAATCCTGTTTATTTTTTTATAGATTTATTTTTGGGCTTTTTGTGCCTTTAATGGAGAGATAGGACAGAGGATAGAGTCGGAAATCAGGGAGAGAGAGAGAGAGGGGAGTGACATGGCGGGAAAGAAGCCACAGGTGGGATGTGAACCCGGGCTGCCCGCTTGAGACGACAGCCTCCATACATGGGGTGGGCGCACTAACCACTGCGCCACCAGCGCCCCGAATCCTGTTTATTTTGACACCCTGTGAATGTACCTTCCAAAAACTGAACTGAAAAAAAACTCCTCAATCGGCAAAAACAGAAAAGACGTGTGAGGGTCCTAACGACGTGTAAGGAAGTGTAAAGAGCAAATACTTCACTCAGGGTAAACATGTTGAAGTCAGCTAACTGTTATGTTATCTTGAGACGCTTCACTAAAGAGCATATGGGATAATATGCAGGAAGGATTTCTCATTTGTATTCTTCACGTTCCTGTTGTCCACACCTCCTCACCGCTGAGGTGGAGGTCGGAGCAGGCCGTGCATGAATGAGGATGGCGGTGGTTTTGGGGACGACACGGCGATTTCTGTCCAACATACCTGTTATTATCTGTTAACAAACCTCCCTCTTGAAAGAAAAGGACATTCCTTTTCTTTACAAGGACCCAGGTAAGATGTTGAGTCCATTAGATTCACGGTATGAGTATAACATTTAAAGGTACTGGACTTCCTCCTTCTTCAAATCGGTCTCGAACAGAGCAGACCGGTGTAGCTGTCTTTGTCAGAAAGCAGCGAATATGTGATAGTGACGTCCGCCTCAGTGCACCTCAACAAATCCACAGCTTTTCTCTGAGACAGGCGGAGTGCGAGGTGCTTGGCAGTTTGCCCCTTGGCTGATGAGGTGTCATTATGAGATTTTGTGTGTGTGGTTGTGGCGCCTGGAATAGTGCATATGGGCGGCTACGGCACCTGTTTGGTTCACATTAGTCCGTAAATAAGGGATTGTGTTGGCTCCGGTTGAATCATAATGACAGAAATGATCACTTTATGCACTGAGCAATGAAACAGAATAACTATGGAGAACATGTAGAGGGAGAAATGAAACCACTGGAAATGTAAGAAATAGAAATGTGAATACAAAATGCAATATAATTCTGTCTTTTGAAACCGTGTGGATATTTACCATTTTAAAGTCTGGCAAAAGCTTTGTATAACCTCGTCCCATAAGGAGTTTTCACATTACATCGGACTGTTACATATCGTTCCAGAGGGCCGTGCTCCAGATATTTAATCGATTTATGTTGCAGTATTTCAGTGTCATGCATCTCACCGACCCGACACTCAACCTGTTCTGCTCTGTCGCTAATATTTTCCAGATCTCTGCGTAATTCCGACGTCTGTTGCATGATCGTTTTTATATATTTTTCAGTCTCCACTCTCTGAAGTCCATCCTGAAGTCGTTTATGTTTTTTGAGAGCGAGTCCTTTATTTCGAGATTCAGCCGAGAAGCAGAAAAGAGGAAGAAGCAACCACTTGCGAGCGTAGTCCATCCTGCTAACTGTGGATGTATTTGTTATTTCTGAGACGCCAACAACGACCGTCTTCCTATACTTCCACATCTAACGTGCAGCTCAGAGGATGAAACGAGCCCGTGCGGCGCGGATACGACAGTTTTTGAAGCGACAGGAATAAACAGCCAATCGCAACGTGCTACGTCATCATAACAACGTACAGTCAATCATACTCAATACATCACGAGCAGACGCAGGAACCCGAGCTGATGTGACCACCCGAGCAGATCCAGTACCTACACCGTAAAGCCGCCGCCCCTCTCGCATTGAACATCACCTGCTGGCTAAAGTTACGGCAGTAAGCAGGCGATAGGGGCCGTCTGCAGTTACGAGAGAGACGCCATTCTCTCTTTTGAAAGTCATTGAACTCTTAAGTCAACTTCCGAATCGACTATTTTAAAGAGTTCATATTCTGTCCTTTTTGGGGTTGGTATATTTAATCTATGTTCCTACTTTTGTACGTTCACAAAAGTCTGAAAAAAGTGTCTGTTTTCATGTACTGCTCCTCCTTGCTCCCTCTCCGCTCTGAGTCCGTCAGCTACGCTCTGCTGAGCCCACACTGTTAGACCCCACGTGGGCCAAGTCTGCTCTGATTGGTCTGCCGATCCGCTCTGTCGTTATTGGTCAGTTGCTCAGCACGCATCTCGGAAAGTTCAACATGAGCTGCAGGGCCACAACGAGCCAATGGACTTAGATCAGTGATCTCACACTGACAATGACGTCGCACTGACAAATTTTTATCGAGGGGGGCTAGAACCGAGCGTTACATGCAGCTAATGCTACAGCTAACAGGAGGACGTAGGAGAAGCTGCGTTTCTGCAGACTTTGAATTTTTGCACATAGATGTTCCTAAACATGTACAGGACACTTGGAAAACACACTAAAGAGCATATAAAACCAGAAAAAGCAGAATATGGGACCTTTAAGTTGAAAAGTTACAGATTGTTGCTTTAAAGTTCCTGTGAGGAACTTTTAGGTTGGGTCTATTTTGGCGCCCCCCTGTGGACAAACGTTCAGCTCTTTGGTGATTTTTTCCCGACAAGTGTAACAGTCAAATGTGTCACTCTTTCCTTTGTGTTTCAATCACTTCATCTGACGTCTGCTCAGAGTCATCAGTTACAGGCATTAAATATAGCTATGAACTCACTCAGTTCATATTTACTCTGATAACCTCGCTTGCATTTGCAGGTCATGAGGAGCCACCAATACAAATTTCAGTCTGTTTCATAACCAGCTAAAACTCCTCTCAGTAGCTTTACGATCACGGTGAATAACCACGCTGACACTGTGTGTTTGGGGCTATTTGCTGCCATGCCATTATATGTCAAGGTTCTGTAATCCAACCTCTGGCGTATGAAAGGTGTTTTCTTCTGAAAGGATCACAGGTGCATACCTTTATAGTCCATATTCCATATAAAAACACGGCTCCCACCATAGAGATGCTGCTGGTGAGGAGCTGTCCTCAGGGGACGAGCCTGATGGGGGGGTGTCTAATCGAAGTCTTTATCTAATGGGCTTTTTTAACAGCAGACGCTCTGATGCCATAGCGGATTAAGTCCTGGTGTAACGACTGAAATTAAAAAAGGTTGCATGGCATTTGTGCTTACTCCGAGGGGCTTATGTGCATGCTGGCACAGCGGGACGCTCGAATGGAACGGAGCCATCATTAATGGTTTCTGGACCACCTGTGCTCTTCCTACTGTATAACCAGTTACAGTGTTGGCTCTGAAAAATGTCCATGCTGCTCTCCAGCAGGTGCAGGTTCATCGTGGGACTCATATCGCCTTGTTATGTAAGGGACTGGAAGCAAACCGGACCATATATCTTATGTTCTGGTCTCCGGAAAAGAGCCAATACTGCAGAGGAGAGCTGCTGCCCTATACCCAATTAAACCACGCCAGGTTTCTTTTAGACATCTCACTTGCACTTCTTTTCTGTTTCATTAATTTTTAAATTCCAACATAAAGCACCTGCACGAACAGAAATAAGCTCTCTCGTGTTGGTTTGACAGCTAAGTTCCTTAATACAAGAGCTGAAAGACTCCCCAGAAATATTCAACTACATGAGCACCAAAGCAGCAAAATGATAGTTGTGAAAAAATATCAACAACCTCTTTGCTTTGAACTGAATGTATTCTAATTTGAAGTCTGTCAGGCATGTTGAGGCTACAGCTGCAGCCATCTTTGTATCGGTCGCCATGGTTACAGGTGTCATTCTCATCCACCCCCAGGCAGTGAAAGTGGAAAAGGTGATGTTTACCTGTTCACACATAGTGTCTGTGTCACTCTGCTCTGCGGTAATACAACAGGACTGACTCCTCTGTCAACTTCTGTCCTCCCCTGACTCGGTGTGTTTGAACAGAGATGCTCACTTTCACTCGTCGTCCCCCGCTCACCTGACATCACCTCGGCTCTCACTTTGCTCTGCAGCAAAGCATCTGGAGGCTGAACTATGAGGGGTACACTTGAGGGGGAAAAGCAAGACCTCTGTGGCTTCGGTACAAAGTGAATGAACAAGCTCTTCTTTTAGTAGACGTGTTTCCCATTCTACAAAATGTGTAATCCAACCTTGATCATGTGAAGACGGTCACAACTATTTATCTTATTTTGGTCGGGTTAAAGGACCTTTGAGGCATTTTTGAAAACAACAAAGACGTCTGCATCTGATATAGACCATACTAATCTAATCTACTAGTCAAAGAAATCTCGAGTAACCTGCATCGACTCTGGAGAGGAGGGGGGCGGGGGGCGGGGGGGTAGACAGCGCTCTGCTATGTTTTAAATTTGGACTGCAGTACCCATTTTAAACACTAGGTGTCACAGTTACATATTGCCCCTTGCCCCTTTAAGTGTAGTTCACCAGGATAGCGTGTCAAGTTTCTGGTGGTTTGGAAGTCAAAATGAAGGAGAAATGATAAATGAGCTGAACTGGTTGGATTAGTTCAAACAAACCTTCCTGACAAAATGTCTCATTTTAAGGCAAAAGTTTAGTCACCGACATGATGTGTTGATATTGATGAGGGTTTAGGGAAAATATTGTGGTTAAAGTTTAAAGAAGTGCTTACACATGTAAGCTATTTACATATTAAATAGAGGTGATTTAGGACGCGTTCACAGATCTGATGTTTTTGTTTGGCTGGTCACAATACTCATCGTCGTGGAAATCACCCACATGCTCAAAAGAACAACAATAAACACGTCACAAGCAGCACATATAAGCCCCCCCCCCCCCCCCACCCCCCCACCCTCCAGTTCTGCCACGTCTGATTCGTATGCATTTTGACCAAAACTGAGTTCACATCGCATTCATGTCTGATTTGCATCCACATATGAAAGTGGCCCATATCTGATTTGAAAGGATCAGATTCCATGTGATTTGTGCTGTTCACACTGTCATTAAAAAATCTGGTCTGAGTCAAGTTGGAGCAAATAAAATCAGATTCCTGCAGTGTGAAAACAGCCCAAAGCCTGGCACACACTTAAAGATATTCAAAACCTTAAAACAATTTTAAAAGAGACCTCACACATAACGGCTAATCGGGACAGATTTATCACGCCATCTTCATTCATGCTTGGCCTGCTCCGACCTCCACCTCAGTGGTGTCTTGAGATAGCACCTGTTGTGAATTGGCGCTATACAAATAAAGATTGATTGATTGATTCATCAGTTTTGTTCTCATAGTATGTGGAGAACAACGAGATGACCAACTCTTACTCTTAATCTTAAATTAATAGATGAATTCACCAACAACTACAGTCTCCACTCGTACAACGTGTAATCTGGCGCCATCAAATTGGTACGATTTCAGTAAGAGTAAACAAACATGATGTTCAAGCTAAACGTGGCTAGCTGTTAGCTGGTTCATCCATTACGGTAAACATTTAGGTCCAGCTCCTGTACTTGTCAGTTGGATTGTGGTTTGTGTTACAGGACACATTGTAAAAACACTCCTGTTGTTGACACAGATCGCCAAGTTGAGTCCTCCATTTCTGACATCCATCTAACTTTCTGCTTCGAGTTTGCTGTCATTGCCATGGTGATGTTTGTTGTTCCATTCCACGTTACAATTCAGTCCGTGCTCAGGCCGTCATCGGTGTTCTCCGCAAACAACAAATCGTAAATTTTGGACGTTCAAATCCGGGCCACCCTGATCTCCTTCCGAGCAGATCGGGGGGAATAACACCACTTTTTAAACCACTCACACCTCAGGAACATCTGTAAGAACATTTTTGGAACCATCAGATAAAGTGCTGACTTTGGTCATAAGGGGGGAGTCAGGCCCAAAATCAGCTGTGTTTTGCCTTCTTTAAAAATGCAAATTGCACTGATGTGGGAACTATAAAGGACTGTCTCATCTTGTCTTATAATCGGCCTAAATACATATCATAATGAAGGTCATTGGACTGATCCTACATTTGCTCATCATACTCCAGAAATGAAGCCAAAGCCTCATAGTTCTGATGCATGGGCCTCTGATAACGCTTATGAGCTGTCAGTGTGTGGGAACAATCCCAATGCCACAAAAACATGCTTATCATCAAATATGCTTTGGTGAATTATAAAAGCAGTTTTGTTTTTGTGTGACACTCCTGAACAGGACAGAAGGCATGAGAGGCGGCGAGGGAGGATGTGTGGTTGTTAAAAAGATCAGGGAGTGAGCATCGTGTCCTTCTCGATATACAGTCTGCATCGATAAGTTTGCTGTGATGAAACACTCGCTAAAAGGTCGGGGAAGATTGCAGGTTTGGATTGAAAATGGAAAAGTCAAAATGTTCTATCTGTATGAACAACTTCTAGCCTTTGCTCCGTCTTCACATCTCTCTCTCTCTCTCTCTCTCTCTCTCTCTCTCTCTCTGAAAGTCTTTTTATTTCCTTCTCTGAGAAGCTCGCATCAGGCAGGGATCGAACAACAGAACTGATGAATCTGAGTCGTGAACAAAGCCGCCATGTCACAAAGTTCCCCTCTAACACTGTCATTCTCCCTCAGCCTGTCTGCATTTTAGATTCTTCACTCCAGGCATCGGCTTTGAACGCGAACACAGACGCTGCTGTTGTGCCATGTCACCCAAACTTGCACCCACAATCTCAAACAGTGTACAACACTTTGACATGACATCAGCTGTGCAACCGTGTCTTCTATGAATTACCCATACCTAACTAATCTGAATTGCATTGCATTTAAAGAGACACACACACCAAAACGGAGCGTTCTGAGAGAGCTGGTTTATACAGGGTCACAAACCTCCTCTGGTGCTTGATTCATGTTATATTTTGACCAAAGCACAGCACAGATGTTTCATTTAGACCACAGGGGGACTGTTTGAAAAGGTGGAGAAGGGGGATAATATGTCCTCTTTAAAAGTGGAAAAGTTACATATTGTTGCTTTAACATTTCTTCTTAAGTATATCATATTTCTTTTTTAAAAAAAAAACATGTCTGCTATTCAAAATGTTTTTTGTTTAAAACTTTTAGAAGCATGAACTTTTTTTCTCTCTCTGTCTATTTCTTTGGTTTTATCCTCATTTTACATGGGGTCATGGGCCTTTGTTAAAATGCTTTAGAAAAGTACTATGAAGTGGGTGACTAACTGAAACTCTCACTGACGACACTGCAGTCATTTTTCATCAGAAAAAAATGGAAGCAGCGGCGGTGGCAGCACATGTGCAGCTGTTCACTTTAGCAGTGATCACGTCTGAATTGAACAGATGTCTGAGACTGCTTGGAAAGTGATAGCTCCACTTTTAACCTCTGCAAAGTGTCACTGGAAGAAATCTGGAAATTGTAATGTGTTTTTTATACAGCTTCACACTTCTTATGCACTCCAGCTAAAGAGTTCAGATGTTACATTTCTCACTTTTTATTCAGCAGATGTTACGCATTTTTAAAATGTACTAAAAGATCCACTGTTCAGTATTTCCAAGAACATATGGGACACTCGGGTGGTAGTGAACCTTAAAGGAGATCTATAATCCTCATGCTCATGTTTCATTAATGATGTCAGTCTAGGACACCTGTTGAACAGCGTTGTGAGATATGCAGCTGAAAAAACCTCTTTATCTATCTGATTCTGGCGTCAGTAAAATCCCTCATTTCAGCCTCTGACTGAAACGCTTCATTTCAGCTGCTGTCTCTTTAAGACCCCCCCTCCCCACATGCCCACTCTCCTGTGATTGGTCAGCTCTGTTTGCAATCACATGGACATTTGAGTGATGCTGCATTCATGTGCTGCTCGGGTGGTCCAAGTTTCCGAGTTGGGAAGTTGTTCTTCCGACTTCAGTGTGTCGAAAAGTAGGCAAGTTGTAAAAACAACCACAAACATCGTGGACGGTAGGAAGAAGATCAGTGAAATGTAACACTTAAAAGATATATTTGAGCAAAACGTTGATGTGCAATTTTTGAATTAATCAAAATGATCTCAAGATTAACTAAAGACATTTTGCCGCTCATGTGATGACGATTCTGACGTCAAGTCGGGCACCTCATTCTTTTCGGAGTTTCGATTGTTGTTCCAACTTGAGCAGGTGTTCATGTTAATTTTACAACTCAGAAGAGTTCAATCTTAGACTTGTATTTGTAGCCCCATCAGTTGTTTCTTACAAAGAAGTTTAAAAAAAAAAAAAACACCGTACCTTAAAATGACGTTGTGTTACAATTGTGTATGTGAGAAATACTCTGACACCTGGTGTTTAAAATGGGTACTGCAGTTAAAATTCTAAACATTGTAGAGAGCTGTCTATCTCCAATATTGATCCTAGTTTGAGCACGTTTCTGCTCGTGGAGCTTATTAGAAACATGCAGAGGCTTTTTAGGTCGGGTACAATCACTTCTATCTGAACCACTTCTCTTGCCCGCTTCCATCGCTGCAACACCTGTTGACCTGATAACTGCTCTCATATCTGACAAACCGAGGGGCGTCCAAAACGGCCGTGTGTGGGGGTGCCTTAAAAGCGCCTACCTTCTCTGGTCCAAACAAATCCAGAGCATTCAGGAGCAGAATCTAAAGTTAGAAGGAGGACATACTGACTGCTGCATTGTTGTCAGAGAAGCCAGCACTTCAACATAGCATGTTTCCCTCTTCCACAGCCTTCATTACCTTTTCCCTCTCAACACTTTAACATTGATTAAAAAAATAATCTATAAAAATCTCTGTGATTTCGCGCCTGGATTAGTCTTTAGTGAAAGCAGAAGGTGAGTTTAATCTAAAGAAACACCTTGTTCCATGGGAGCCAGGGTCACACCGAGCATTCACCCCACAGGCTCTCTATAATTGCCTTCATGCTCATGTTTCTGCCAATAAAAACGCCCCGCAGTGACTTTGGAGAGGCAGCAAACGTAACTCCTCACAATAGCATTTATGAGCTTGTTGGATCTGCCGCCGCTGCAGATTCCCTGCACATCTATTTTTGGTTCTCGTGCCAAAGTGGGACATCAAGGCTAATTTGAATAAGTGCCACTGTTAGTCAGACCATCAACATCAGCATGAACGCTGCTAGGCTTTTGGAAAATATATATACACGCTGCCGGGGGATTAATCATTAAGACGTAAAGAGAAAATTAGCCGTCCATCATCCTGAATGATTTGGAAGGTTGATTGCTCTGCCTGTCAAACCCTCTAGATGAGATCTCGCTGTCCCGGATGTCTTCCTCTTTTTCCTCCATTTTTAAATTCAGAATTATTCTCCTTGTCAAGCACAGGAAACATTAAAACAGTCGACGGATTATACACACACACAGAGAGAGGGGCGAGCAGTCCATTCATAAAACCCTATGTGGCGTCAAGAACATGAACACACAATCAACAGCTTACCAACAAACTGTCAGTGAGACTTACTGTCGAATCTGTGCGTGTGACTCAGTGAGGAGGTGTATATCATTTTAAAAAAGTGACACCTTCCTCCTCCTCCTCCTCCTCCTCCTCCTCTCCAAATGATAAACACCAGATCAAAAGGGCAGACTGTGAATGTGACGCCGATTCTGAGTGAAAACACAGAATCTGTTTGTCACATTAATAACACACACACACTAACTGGTAGCACTGAATGATGCGGCTGTCATGTGTGTCTATGTGACTTAGAGACTTTTTACCGTGTTGGGCCTCAGCCATGTGGGTGGGACAAAGGACTCAGGCCTGTATCACAGTCTCGAGCCTGACTAAAGTTATTTTGAAGGCAACCAAACAAAGGGGTCTTAACCCAGCAACCCCCCAACAGAAACTAACAAATAGGTGTGAAAAGTGGGGGGTTGGGGGCTTCTGAATTCTCTATCCTAATTGGAGGAGGCCTGAGGTTAACCCACAGGCAGCTCCAGTCTTTAAAAGCAATCACCAGGCATTGCTTCCTTCTCTTCAAGTGTGGTCTACCGACACCAGAGGATACCCTCTCCAACAAGATGGACTCCAGCATTCAAGACAAACCCTTTCCTCCTCTTGACTTACATAAGTTAAACTCCAGAGCTGAGGTTGCTCAGTATAGGTAGCTCTTCACATGCTGAATTCAAGCATCAGAGGATTCAGCTGACTACTTCCACAGCATATTTTTAGGAGTTTTGGGCGCAATCAGATGCTATCAGATTCGAGCAAAAAGAAGAGTTTCTTTCCTTTGATTTTTCGTAAGACGTCATTGAACGCAACTGGACAGGAGCGCTGAAGGAAGCCCACTGATCCCTGAATCCACAAGGACACATAAAGAACTCGGCTCCTGCAACCAGAAGACCCTATAGAGCAGCGCTCTGGTCGAAGATCTGAATCCCGCTACCCTCCTCTTACATCTGTCATATCATTTCCTGCAGAAGCTTTTGGATCGGTCCGTCAGCATTAACCCCAGACTGTAAATATTAACGGACGAAGCCTGAGTGACATCAACCGACTGTCAGGGAGCCTCACTGGAGCTGGAGCTGAGGCAGGTTTTAAACCTCCTCACAAACCATTACACCACGCCCACCTGTCAATCAGGTCAGCTACACGCCTAACTATGGATAACATGTATCGTTCCTAAAATCAAAACGGGTGAGTTCCAAGAGGACAATAACTAATCAGAACAATATCGTTTTTTGAACCAGGTGTGATGAACTGCAGGATTGTGCACTTCCGCATTGGAAACACACACCAGCTCCCCGCCCACAAACGTCCAGAAAGTGGGTGAGGCAGAGAGAATCACTCCCATGATTCCCCACGTCATCTTTTGTTATTGTTTGGATTGAGACTCCTCTGGCGGCGGAATCTACATACTGTGCGTTTAACGGTGGTCACTGCATGAAAAACAACAATGAGATCATATGACTTCATAATCAGCGTCATGTCTTCATGCCTGCATGAGCGCCATAGGCATCAACTAAATCAGGAAAACAAAGTGCTCTGTATGCAGACTTGTTTCAAAGTAAAATAAAAAGGTTCTTTAATTTACGTTTGGAGTCCCTGCTGATGTGATTATTAGTTTGGATAAATAGTTTCCTCTCACTTCCTGCCTAAGGGAACGTACAAAACATTGGTAAAGAAACGGCATCCTGCCTGTGATTACAACAACCCTCCTGCTGCTCCAGGATTTGTTATAAAATGTGACATGATTTGTTGGACTTGCTTTATGGTGAATATCCAAACTTTTGATGACATCTGAACATCTTTCCAAAGTGCTGCAGCCTCCAAAACGCCGCTGATTGAACACGTGCATTTGCATAAAGAACAGAAATGAAAAGTGTCTGGATTCTTTTGTCACATGAAAACACTGTCAGCTCCGTTTGAACGAGCTTTGAGAAAGCAAACAGCGAGTTCAGCAGATTTGACAAGTGGGATAAGGAGCGTGATGGATGACCTTGAGAGACGCACGGCCTCGCTCACACATCCATCCCGAAGTATCAGCTTTTGTATTCACACATGCGGGTAATGTGAGCATTTCTTCCCGTGCAGTGAAGGCAGAGGTCAAAATAACAAATGCACACGATGTATACGTTTCCCATGATTCATGGGTCACACCAGCAGATATTGGAGAGTCAATACAGCTTCTTTTTTTTTTACTTCCTGATGAATTAAAATAAAGATAACACGCTCTTTCAGGCACACTATCAAGCACTTCAACATAGCATGTTTCCTTAAAGGGATACTTCACCCATTGAAACATGAATCTGTGTTGACATCGGGTCATGTATGTAGAAATGTGAAATACATTTTGAAGTTGGTGCCTTCTTGGCCGAGAAAAGGCAGAAAGTGTCTTTTTGGCTCATGTGGATGAAAGACACCAACTCCCAGAATCCACAGCACCACAGGCCACTCCCACTAAGGTCCTCTATTTACAGACATTTACTACAACACATACGGCCGTTTCCTCAACTGATTCCGAGATTTCTTCCAGAAGTAAAGATTTCCCATCTCAGGGGAAAATGAGGGCGGGATGCACGACCATTCAAAAATACTACCAGGTTCCTAATGACACAAAGCTTAATGCTGACGTATCCCTTTAATGTCTTATCATATAGTAAGGTCACTTTATCATTTCACTCTCTACACATCTTATATCTTGAATAACAAATATATGTTGGTCTTTGCATTTGTGCAAC
>NC_083621.1:1284991-1369991 GCF_963584025.1 Labrus mixtus | reverse complement strand
TCACAAGAAAATAAAAAACTCTCCTCCAAACAGAAGGTTTTAGGGGGAGGTGGTTGTCTCAGCTACCACTGTTGCTATGCAACCACAAAAAAACCCCAATTGAAGCATGGCACCTTTACTCAAGTTGTTTTTTTTTTTACTCTCAGCACCCGCTGCGTTGAGTTTTAAACATGTTCAGCATTGTTAGGTGGTGCAACAGAGAATATTCTTTTCCATTGTAAAATAAAAGTATGAGTGCAGAGAGAGGCCCTCAGCGGACACACGCGCACACACACACACACACACACACACAGAGGTGTTTTGGAAGATTTTCTGTGTCAGGGATGAACAGCAAGACGCTTTCTGCTTTCCTTGTTCACAAAAACACCTGAAGGGGGGACACCAGCTTTTTAAGTCTTTCTGCTCACAGCATAAAAACGGGCGACATGCAGCAACATCTGGACCCAGTCGTTCCAAAGTAATCCATCAGGATTATATCCTTAGGACCGGGTTCAATCTTGAAATCGAGTTGTTGTTGAAAAGAAAAAAAGGAAGAGGTAATCAGATCCTGGTTTTTAATCAGGATGAATCCTCCAGTTTGTGTTCCGATCCTGAGTAGGATCAGGATCACTTTGAACCAAATCATCGTAATGCACAATAAACCTTTGGTGCAATAAATCGACATGGAGCCTACAGCACATGACCCTAACATCGAGCTCTAACATCCAGCTCAGGTCTAAATACATCAATCCCAAACACATCCATGGTGCACCCACATGTGTTTTTAGTTAGACTGATTAGACCTCTTCTCAGTTATGTGTGGGCTTCTACAGACCATGCCTGATTTACATTTTGCATGACTCCCCTTTTAGTACCATCACAGAGGTCTAAAAACACCTGTGTGGGTTTGCTGTGCCACCTTCTGTTTATGTTTCAGCCTCACTGCATTCATGTTGTGTTTAAATGTGTTCCATAATAGTTTGTTCCCAGTTTAGTATCCTCACTGCTGCCTGCTAACACGGGCTTCCTGTCTGAGCACGGCACAGGCCGACGCTCTGTGAAACCTGAGAACAACACGAGGGTCTCAGAAGGCTTATTGTCTCTAATTCACACAAAAAATACACTCGATCGACAATGATGAAGACGTGATTATTCAAGCTTAGTCATCTACATCAGGCAGAAGAGCTCCAGGACTTCATAATGGCGGATTGCATTTCCCCTATTTTGTTCTCCACCAGGACTTTATCCCATGCCTGCTCAAACACTAGAGGCAGGGCCTAATGGTGAACTAGGCGACTGCATGGAGCAGCATCGTGGTCAGGGTGGCGAAAAAGTAGTCGAGCTCTGCTTGAGGAAAATTGAAAGACTGACAGAAGTCCCGAGTGACGTCCCCCATCTGTTCCTGCAGGGGGCGCTGGAGTCCCATCGATGGCGGTCTCCATGCTTGAAATGCTGTCTCAGTCTAACTTTCAGTCAACCTAACGACAGGCTGAGAGCTGGAGCTGAGGCGGGTTTTAAACCTCCTGACAAACCGTTACACCGCGCCCACCTGTCAATCAGGTCAGCTACACGCCTTATTGTGAATAACTCTTATCCTTCATCAAATCAAAACAGACGAGTCATCAAACAATTCACCCTCCATACAGAGTTTTCCCATGAGGACAATATCTAATCAGACCAATATCCTTTTTTGTACCAGGCTGTAAAAACACATAGTTTTGTATTGGTGTGTATGTGACTTCCGGGGCCGAAAGAAGGCCTTTGACAAACTGCAGGATTTTGCACTTCAGCATCGGCTTTAGTTTCCAAACCTGCGGTTGCCGCCTGGCTTTACCTCATGTGTTGAAGTGCTCAACATCTCTCTTCATCAGGACACTTGTTTTAAGCTGCTGCAGCAGACAAAACTGAAATCTGTGAAGCACAGTATTTAGTTTAGAAAAAATATAAAATCCCTCCTATTAATGGCAAAACACCAGATGCACAAACACCTGGCTCTTACAGGGTATGGGAGACGACTTTGTGATTGATTTGATTAATTTTACTCTCAAATCTCATGTTTGAATAATTAAGAAACTTAAGACAAACCTGCTCTGCTTTGTAACTTACATTTGTGCAAGGATTGCATGCCATTCAGCTCGCACAAGAGGTTAGGACGAGCCATAAATTAACTTGTTTGGATACAAATTTAACAAAGGCACGCTCATCTCTGATTGGCTCCATCAGATGTCTGAGAGTTCAAGTCAGACAGATTTTGAGCCTCAGACAAAAAGGGTTGCACAGTGAGATTCCTTCCTGCCACCCTGAAGAGAAGAGGTTGCGTGGTTTCTCTTTCACTTGCCAGGCATTAAGACAATTTGCCCAGGGAACATCTTTCTGGGCAGCAGATTATTTTCAGGCAGAGCTGGTTTATGTAAAAATTGGATGGTCAGAAACGACCAATTAGATGGCTTCATCATGTTTGAGCATTGTGTTCCTTTGTTCCTGTAACGTTCAGAACATTCTGTCACTGCATTGTTAACCGATAACCAAAATTTAAACTCCTCGCGAAAGCACAATGCAGATGAGTTCCTCTCCAGCTGATCAGTCTGAGTCCTCTGAAATGAAAACATCAAGGCGTGACATTTTACTGTAACGGATTTTACTGTCCCTGACTGTGCTTCAGAGAGAGAGAGGGAGAGAGAGAAGGAAATGGAGCGTCTCTTTCCATCTGTGCTTTCCAGTTGCAGTGACCCTTTTCACCAGGGCTTCCATGTGTCTCCCTCCTCGGTGAGAGGACGACAGGTGGGCCCACAGAGCTTTAAACTGCTAACCCCACCGTGCACCCGCTCTCAGAGTGCCTCTTTGTGTGGCCTGGAGGTCTATGCTCCTCTCTCCACTCCAGACAGGAGGAGGAAAGCGTATGCACTCAAATTCAGCTGTCAACTTGTGAGTTTTCTTCCACACTGCTGTCTCTCCAAGTATGCTGAGATGGAGGTATTGGGAGAGGAAATTGCCTCTCTCCTGAGGAAGAAAGAAATCACGGAGCTTCGTTTCCAGGAGCTGCACATTTATCTTCCCCCCCCGCCTGTGTGTGGTGGTCCTCAAACATGAGGAGCATCTTCCTGCATTGTGCATGTACTCCAGGACCATCAGGCTGTTTGTGTGCCTCATGATGTTGAATCAACAGTCCATCATTTGTTTAGCTCGCTTGAATCAGTAGAGTCCTTATGTGAGGGAGACTTGAATCAACACAAGTACTCACTCAACACAAAGAAGCTGCAGTTTGGAGTGAAAGATGGAAGGACAGAAGAAAGTCTTCTCTTCACATCTTAAACTGTGAATGAACCGATTGTGTGAATGAATGTCCCTTCAGCTATACATCACATTCATGAACAATAAGATCCAACAAACCAGTTATCACAGATGTGTTGTTACTGCTCATCCTTCACGTTCTTTTAACATCTGGCATTGTAGCTATAAATCGATTTCAGTCATTGTTGTTGCCATAGTTACTTTATTTGTCTTTATCTATCTCTTTGTCCTGGACTTTGCAGTAACTTCTTCCAGTGTCCTAGCTCAAATAATCAACAATTAATAAAATGTCCTTCACTCTTCTTATTTACTTCCATGAGTAGAATTTGGAGCCTGTTTTGCAATTTTCCTTCAGTATAGAAAATGAATAATTTCTCGCACTTTTAAGAACATCTTTACTTTTTCTTGAGAAGATAATCGGCATGCTTTAACCCCCTCTGAACTTTTCCACAAATACTGACACACTTGTTGTTTCCTTTTTCCCTCCTAGGCTCAGGCGAGTGGTTGGACAGCATTGCCGGTGACGGGGGATGAAACCTTTGTTTAAAATCTGTTTTGTTTTTTCTCTCTTCAGCCATCGGCTGGGCCCTTCCACGTCATTGTGTATTCATGTCCAGCTTGGAGTGCAGAGCATTTCTCATGGCCTTCGCCTCTGCTTACAACGAGCAGTGAAATCCATCAGAGGGTAGAGCATGTATGTATGAAAATTTAAAGGGCATGCAAGCACCTGATTGGGCGGTCGGCCCATTCATCTTTCTCAGGCTGCTGAGCACGGCCATATTATTGATGTTTCTCACTGGGCTGTGCACATGAGTATACATGGGTCATATTTTCTATTATCTGAATTGTAATGGTTTAAAAGGAAAGTAAAAAGTTATTTCCCATTTAAGACGTAACCCCACAGTGTGTCAATTCCACCACCAGGGGGCTCTCAATCAAAACAATAACAAAAAGATGACGTCGAGGCTAGCGGGCAATCATGGGAGTGATTCTCTCTCCTACTCCCTCCTCCCACCCCTGGATGAAAACGAACTCCGAGTTGACCGTAGTCATGACAACCGTGCGAAACCGACCTGAGGAAGAGAATATGTTTACAGGCAAGCTAATGTATCCGAGTATAATTTACATGACCTTTTTATCACAGCAGCTCAAACAGCAACAGTACGACATCTTTTATTAGCAGCTCACGCTTATGCAGACGTTATCATCCGGTGTTTCCACGGTAACGATAAAGATGTTGGATCTGTCATGGAGGCTGTGGCGACAAGACATGGCCTGTTACAACTATGAAATGAAGGATTTCTCTGGCTTTGATAACTGCTAGGCATGAATATTTATAATAATTCATGTTTGAGATGTTTCACAATGATCCTCTTCCTCTGAGCGCTGCGTCACGTCGGCTCCTTTCACACAATCAAGTGTCCTTCAGTTAACCCATCAATCACACAGGATTCATTGCTCCCATTTGTGGAAGGTGAAAGGTCTCATTATGCCATTACTTTCTCAAAAGCCTTCGTATGTGCCGCAGTTCTAATCTAGCAGGCTTAATAAGGGGAAGCTGAGGACCACACACTTTGGTGACTGACAGACTAATGTACAAACCCAACGCTTCAGCTGCCAAAACCGTTATTAATTGAAAATAATTATTGCTTTCACTGGCCAAATTACATTACCAAATGGTTTCAGAGGCATCTCAATGACTTGGCAGGAGCTCGGTTTTAACTCCGCTTGATTTTTTATTTTTTTTTGTAAGACTGAGTTGACTGAGTTGCAAATGGGACAAAAAACTTGAAATCCAGTCAGTCATTCATAATGCTGGAAAACGACTTGCATAACAACCGCTGGGAAATTTCATGAATGCTGAGAAACGCCCGACCCTGAACGCTCATACACGAGGAATAGAGAGCGGCGCTTTGTCCCAGCCGGTCGTGTCAGGGGAGTAAACGATTAATACTCACAAACTGTTTCGCCTTCCCGTGGCTTGTCTTTTTGTAAGTCGCTTCTCGAGTGGTTCTTTCGTCTTTTAATTGTGTTCCCTTTTCTGAGACGGCGAGGAGAAGATGATAACGTGCATATTGGTTCAAAGTGAGCAAACAGGTCAGAGCAAAGCAGCAGAAAACAGAATGCACAAACAGTTTTCTGGGATGAAGGGTGACATAAAGAGTTTTTTCTCTCTGCAGAAGGAGCCTTGAAAAAAAGCTCAAAAGGGTCAAATCATCCTCCGAGCGTGTTATTCTCCCGTTCAGAGTGAGACGAACAACAAGAGGAACACCCGCTACAACAAGTACATCTGTGAAAATGTATGCATGACAGATCCCAAAGGGCAGGGTACATGGTAAACTAGTACGCTGAACCTTCATTCTCCAGTGAGCACATGCATGTAATTGGATTTGGTGTTGACATGTTCCAAAGCCCCTCGCTAAAAAGCTTATTAGTGACAGACAGCCCCAAACTCCTCATGTGTGAGTAAACAAAACGCTCAAATTCGAATGAGATGTCTGAGCTTTCCAGAGAGGGGGGATAATGAGTTCATGTCAACATTACATAACCCACGTCTCCAAACCGACCATTCCCACTTCCTGGATATCCAATCAGCACGGAAAGAAGAGCACGCTGTAAACATCCCTCACACATTCTTCTTCTTAACATCTCCGATTCATAGATGACGTTTCAGCCCATGCTGAGGGTCAGTATAAAAATATTGTAATGCAAACATTCTCGACTCGGATCTTACACTTAAAGGTAGAGTCGGCAGCTCGTTCCTTCAAAATAAAATACAGACTTCTCCTTCAAAATAAAAGACAGACTTCTCCTAAAGTCAAGCTGCTCCATTGTCCCTTCTGGGCCTCCGTACATGTGTGGTGGTGACTGTGTCTGCAGAGACTCTGTCCTCTCACTGGATTTTACTGTTCTGATTTGTTCTGGTTGACTCGGGACGTTTCTGGGCGGAGCTGGTGTGTTTCCTCCAGCCAATGAGAGCGCAGCAGGTGAGTTTAGGAGTGGATACAATTCAGTGATTGGATTCAAAACGGCGATCGGACGTTATAAAGGAAAATATAATCAGAGTGAGGAGAAACACCAAGTGGATAAAGCTCGTTCTAAAAGGAGGGTGAACCTTGTGTTGTCTTTTACCCGTGGACGTGGCGTTGGTCTACTTCCTGTTGGACAGGCAGGTGACAAACACCGGCGGTTAGCTTGTGCTAGCGTTAGCTTGCAGTGTAGGTACAAGCAGTAAACGTACACACTACGTCCTGCAGTGAGTGAGAGCTTCTGGGGTGATGAGTTCAAGTTTGATTGTTGTTTTTACTCACTACTGACTCCACCTTTAACTTTTGCAGCATCCTTGAGAAGGGTTATGTTGTATCACTATACAGCGACTACGCTCAGTGATAAAGCTGTTAAATCGACATTTTGAAGAAGAGAATTTTTCATCCAACGACTTTCTGCCTGACTGGCTCTTAGTACGTTTCCCATTTACACTGAAAGATCTGAAGGAACTTAAACTAAACGACTTAAATGTAAGTTTTTGGCATGACCTCAATTAAGATAAAAATCTTCAAGGAGTGGCAAACCTCTCATGGAAAGT
Organism: Labrus mixtus; assembly: GCF_963584025.1. Lineage (NCBI taxonomy): Eukaryota > Metazoa > Chordata > Actinopteri > Labriformes > Labridae > Labrus > Labrus mixtus. The sequence goes on along the minus strand of NC_083621.1, from coordinate 1,363,135 downwards.
GTGACCGCTGACCTTTATGCAATTATAACTTACAGAGGGATATCTGTGATCCGCAGTACAGTTTCAAAACGGCCTACAGACTGTATCAAAGCTGCAGAACAACATCACATGATTTGTTTAAAGAAAAGATTAAAAACCCATTCACATTCCTCTCTTCAGACTCTGTGCAGAAAGTATTCCGATTCAGAGACTGAAACATCTCTTTGTCTGACACGAAGTGAAGAACGTTCGACTTGAATGTTTGATAGAAGTGAAAGAAAAGATGTGTACTTTGCACTCAGTAGGAATACTTTGTTTCAAACCTGATAGAAAAGGTTTGAACTGGAAGCAAAGAGCAAAGACGTACGAGCCTTGACTCAAAGTTAAATTAAAAAGTCTTCTTTCTGTGTTTGACGATCCAGCTTTGAATCTGTACTCTCAGAACTCATCCATAGTGACAAACACAAAGCTCAATTCAACCAAACGATGCCCTTACAAATCCTATCTTTGCCGTTATGTTGTGTTTTTACTTCTCACCTTGCAGCAGTGATGTACAGGTGAACTTCAGAACCCTGCTACTCCTTTCTGAGGATGATTGGTTGTTCATTCGGTGCCTGTTTTGACGTCATGTTGATAAAGTGATGGAAAATACAATCAGGAGTCTGTATGTTGTGTTTTATTTTGAAATTGACCAGACCTGTTCCCTTGTCTCACTTCCTGTCCGGGTCGTTCTATTCAGCTTGACGTGTGACTGCAGCGTACTTCGTCGACTTGTAGCATATTTGAAATGGAGCAGAGCGAAGTGTCGCTGCTGGAACGCTCCGGAGACGGACTACGGCACCCGCTGTGCAAACACAAACATTGACCGAATAAGTCAAGTGGCAGTGAACGGACCGGGCGCACGGAGTATGTGGACAGAGGTGCTGATTGCAGGCAACTGCTTGGGGCCCCAGTAGGGGGGGCCTCGAGGGCTGACAAACTTTACACCACAGCAGTGGCTCAAAATGTGCAGATTTTCCAATGACAGTAGAAACATCCCTAGGGGGGCCCCGTCTGACAGCACTCACTCTTGTTGCCCTGCTTAGCATAGCATGCATTGTTGTTTTGAAAACCAAAGACCAAAGAAAGAGTAACAAAAGGGAAGAGGAGTGATGGTTGATGGTTGTCTTGAAGGCAATCATGGCAGTGTTGGAGAAAGAGAGATTATGGATTAAAGGGGGAGCTGTGGTCTCCTGTTTTTATACATATTTGAGTTCTACTGGTCGTGGGTCAGTGGGCTGAATCCAGATGGAAACAGAAACTTTGCATCTCATTATAATTACATCTCACATTTTTTTTCTATATAATTCCAACACCAGTATCATTGATTGAAATTAGGCAGGTATTGTTTCGCTGATGAATCACAGCCTGGGGTGCCAATCTGTCACTGTGATCATGTTGGCGTATCAAACAGAACACGAGTTGTTCCGCCTTCACGCATGCTGAGCAACACCGACTTTGTTAGACAATGTGGTACAAATGAACAGAGCGATGTTTTGGACAGTTTGGAGCGATCGAAAACAGTATTTACATCCAAAGCGTCCTTGCTGAAAGCTGTTGGGAATGAGTAAGTGTTGAATGGCAAAGTCGTCGTCTTTAAAGCATCAGGATGTCCGTCCGGTCCTTTTGGAAGCCCTGTGGTAGTTAAGGATCATCGCAGGAGTTGTTGTTTTAACTCCTTTAAAAGACGTTCAGCCCAGTGCAAATTATATTTTTGTGTGATACAATTAAATATGGTGGATGCATGGTGGTGCAGTGTTAAGTGCCGGCGCCTAACAGCAAGAAAGAGGGTACCTGGTTTGAATCCCCGGACAGGTGGGTTCCGCATTCTCTGAGGAGACGCATAGCTTCCCTCACCGTAATCCAGCTTCCTCCCACAGTCTAAAGACATGCTCGTTAGGTTTATTACTGACTCTAAAATGCCAGCAGGTGTGAATGTGATTGACTGGCGACCAGTCCATAGTACCTCACCTCTCGCCTCTGCTCCCAGCCCCCCTCTGCTGCAACCCAGTATGGTTTGAGCTGTGTAGATCCAGTTTAAAATCCAGCAACAATTAGCTGGACGGTGTGGAACTAGAGCCAATCAGCATTTAGACTTCTCTTGGATGCATCAGGGTTAAATGATTAGAAACATACACAACATCAGACCATCATTCCCTGTCGTCCACAGGGGCGCTGCTTGTCAACAGGCAAGGCAGGCAACTGTTTGGGGCCCCAGACCAGTAGGGGGGCCCCAGAGGGCTGACAAACTTTGGATCAAAGCAGCAATTATGTAAATGTTGCAATGACAGTAGAAAACCTCACTAAGGTGGCCCCATCTGACAGTATTCACTCTCATCTCCCTGCTGAGAACCCCAACAGACCTGAGATTCACGTTATCAGCAGGTCTACAACGTATCCCTGTGTGTTTACATCATGTCAACACTTTAGTAGACTAAAGAAGAATGTGTGATGTAATCAGATCTGAATGTGAAATACAACAGAAGCTAAGGCTGTGAATCTACCAACACAGATGTAAAGCAGGTTAACGTCCCAGCTGGAGATGTTAAAAACGTGTCTCTGTGTGTGACGACTTCTTCATGAACAAAGTGCAAACTCATGTTTGCTCACACATCAGTTTGGGTACTCTGCATGTTAGATCTCCTCCAGGCTGGACTACTGCAACACACTCCTCATCGGGATCCCTAGCAAGAGCCTCCAGAAGCTCCAACATGTCCAGAACAGCGCTGCTAGGGTCCTGATGAGAGTGTGTAAATATGAACACATCACACCCATCCTTCAGTCATTACACTGGCTCCCTATTTCATTCAGGATTCAATACAAAGTCACCCTTCTCACCTACCAGTGCACCCATGGAAATGCCCCCCTCTATCTCAAAGAACTCCTCACCCCACAATCCTCCACACGAAGCCTCCGCTCTGGAAACACCAACCTCCTCCATCCCCCTCGGGACTAAACTCCACACCATGGGTGACCGGGCCTTCTGCTCCCAGTCTGTGGAACATTCTCCCCGAGCAGCTGAGGGCTCCACAGTCTGCTGACGCTTTTAAAAGGGCCCTAAAAACCTTTTTAACAAAACCTTCTGCTTGTGCTTTTAGTTTCGTTAGTTGCTTAGTTGATTAAATTTGTTTTTATTTCTATTTTTTTCTTCCTGTAGCACTTTGAGATTTTTTTGCAAAAATGTAAAGTGCGTTACAAATTAAATGTATTATTATTATTATTATTAGATTGTAATTTGAAAGCATTTTAAAGTATAAATGGTGAATGGAGTTGAGCAGCGGGATCACTTTGGGGTTAAGTGTCTTGCCAAAGGACACATTGGACATGTGGCTGCAGGAGCTGGGGATCGAACCCCTGGCCTTCCAGTTGAGACCTTCTCTACTACTGTAGGAGCCAATGCTATGATTTAAAAACAAAATCAAGTATGTATGTCCCCAATTAGAATCAAAAGTCTCAGATGTCTTCCCATTTAAAACCAGTTGAAATGACAACTTTCTATTAACTAACATTTCAATAAACTGAGTGGTAAATAAAGATGTATAATTAGTAAATCACTGAAGGTGTTAATGAGTGGTTCACCTTTTCTATAACATATTGCATATTAACAACACACTCTAGCATTCATAGAGAATTAAGCATCATCCAGCATGATGATGTTCATGATTAAGAACGAGCCTGGCATGTCTTTAAGAGTCCATGCCACTACAACAACACCTCTCAGATCCTTTAGCGGTACGACTGATCGGAGATCAGAACAATTCATTACGTCTCCGGTTTGATCATTTGTCTCAAAATTGCTTTAGCTGCTGTCCTTCTGTCCCGTTAATGAAACAGCTAATTACTGCCTCATTTCTGTTTTACCTCAGCTGATCTTCCCTCAGGGCCCAGACGCTGTAATGGCTACTCAGACAGACCACTTACCCACATCTTTACACTTAGATGAGTACGACCCGTTTCCACCAAGCAGCCAGTTTAGTTCAGTACAGTTTGGTACAGTTCGGTACGGTAAACCCTGAACTTGCTTGTGTTTCCACAGCCAACCCTTATTTGGTAAGCGGAGTGTAAACCAGATGGAGATAGCAGCGTCAGCTATGTAATAGTGTGACATCATAGCAGCCCAACACAGTGTAGCCCGCTATTAATTAAGTTAAGCGCAGAAGAAGAACTGGTCACAGTAAACAAAAGGGACCCTTTGGGGTCGGATCGGTACGCTTGGCCCCCCAAAAGGAGGGTACCAAAAAAGTAGGACGATACCGATCCCTTATTTTGGTACCATTCCCAACTTTTGACGGTGGAAACGCAAATAAATGGGTACCGTACGGAACCAGACTAAACCGGACCGCTTGGTGGAAACGGGGCCTTAAGGAAAGAGAGGGCTTGAAACTTTTCTTCATCTGGTTTGTACACGTCTAAAAAGCTTTTTTTTCCTGCACTGAGTTTGTCTTGGGTGTATTTACACTCCTTTGATATCCATTTCTATCTGATATGCCAAAGACGCACACAGTGACGAGTGAGAGTGTAAACAGAGTGCATGTTTGTTTCTGCCCTCCTTTTAAAGTCTGTATCTGAGTCACTATCTGTTTACGCCTATTTATCTACTCTGTTCCTCTATCGTCGCCTCCGTTACAGTGAGCTGCTTCTTCTCACCTGAAGTTCTCTCTGAACTTTAAATGTCTGAGCGTGTCCCTTCTCTCCTGCCCGAGCTGTGACTGCTCCTCGCCCTGGGCCCACACCTTAAACTTCTCCTCATTTTGAACCTGTCATGTTCCTCTTTCCCTCTTCAGCCTCTGACTCCTCACATGGCAGTAACCCACGTCTTCTTCTACATGCAGAAATTATTCTCACAATGTTTACTACGCTTTTCTGAATGCAAACCATTTAAAGCAACAATATGAAAAGTTTCCACCTTTTAACAGTCGTTTCAAAGGTCGATTTCATAGCACAATAACTTTAAACTGGGAAAAAGGGCATCTCTCTCATGTCCACAGAGCGGCCCGATCACCTGTTTACTGCACTATATAACTTTGGCAGTGGGCCAAGGTCATCTGGTGAGAAGTGTGTACATCTTTAAGGCGCTAGTTCACACAGCAGCCTTCAGCTACAAAGCAGCCAGTTAGCCCGTCTCTGTACTGTTTGATACGACGGCTGAGGCTAAGAGGAAGAGGACGGAGACGGAGGAAGATAAGAAGAGAGAGAGTGAGCGAGCGAGCAAGAATTATTCAGTACAGATTGAGACTTAGCGTTAGCCTGTATCGTTATCTTATCTCATGTTTAGCAGCATTAGCGGCTGCAGAAAGTCGTCTAACCCGAGTTATGTCTCAGGTTTGATACGAAGAAATCAATAAATCTGCAACAAAAAAGTTGTCTCTTTCCTCGTCCATCTTCAAGTTAGTTTCATAAGTTTGGAACCTTACAAACCTAACACAACTAGCATGTCATAAATGAGCCTCTCCAATGTAGCCACAAACACATACTCCACATGAGTCAGATTTGCTCCAAATCCGGTAATATTACTGAACCTCGTCAGCCGCCCCCTCTAAGAGGGGGAGGAGTTAACGGCACTATGTGTTTCTCACGGCAGTGCAGTTGCACTCAGAGACCTCCAGTGGGCGCAATAGAGCACCAAACCAAATGCTTACGTATTGATGTTTTAAGAGGACGAAATACAAAAATATGACAAGTATATAACAGAGTAGATTAAAATGATCGACGCTGGATCTTCACTATTTTATCATCAGCATATAATGAGGCTGAAAAACCCTTGTTCCATTGTAAAAATAACTCCGCTGTTTACACCCGCCTCACTCAAATGCAAATGCAAAGAAAGCTTCACATAACGTCCTTTTCCTCTTTATAGACTCTTTTATTTTACATTGGTTGTCCTTCATCCTGAACTAAGGGTACCTACGAGGCTCAGAACCCGATTATTATGCAGTCAAGTTAGAGTGAACTTGACTTTGTGATTTCTTTAACACCATCCCACTACATGTCCAGCTGGAGTAGAAATCAAGTATGGATTTAGGACACACATTATAGCATGCCTTATCTGCCCTCTAGTCACCCTCCAGAGTTTCAGTAGGGGGCTGGAGGGCAGATAAGGTCCTAACCTGCCTGCTCAGCTATCCCCCATTCCCTTATCTGCCTCCCAGTATAAATAGGACGTTTTCTGCACCAACTTCCTCGACTGCCTACATTGCACAGATGCCATATGATATATATCCAATCTGCTATTTCTGCCTTCCAGCTTGCCTGTTGTATTCATGATAACTGCTACTCGTTTAACCCGTTTGTGTAGCAGTTCATTCACTTGGCTCACCTTTGCGTTGACAATATTCCCTATGACATGAATATGATAATCAAGAATGGGGGAAAAAAAACAACTAATCAGAATGGATTAAGTGCAGCAGACCTTGGGACAATCACTACTAGACCTGCCAGACAAAGTCCAGCTGCAGGCAGAATGACCCCCCCGAGGAAAAGAAGGAAGGAAGCCAAGATAGCGGCTAAGCTAACCCTATCTTGGACCGCTGCTCCACTACCCAGCTTGCTCTTGGCTAATCACCAGAGGAAGGAAAAATGGGTATCAGGCTGGCCCAGCATCAGGAAATCAGATTGTTGTGCGATTGTTCGCCAGCATCTTACCCCCTGCAGATTTTCTTTTAGTGCTGCCTCTCAACCAGCAGAGAAGGGGGGGAGACTTTGTTTCTATAGATGATGAGTGGTGCGTCAACAAGCAAGTTCAAATTCCCCAAAACTTTTATTTCAATCCTGTGTTGTAAAAGACAAAGAACTTATCCAGACTCCTTGATAAATTGAGTCAATTGCTTTGTTACAAAACGCTTGAAAGGTTAAATCCAATTGACACATTCAACAAACTCTCATTCTCTCCTTCTCTCTCCGTGTTACACACACACACACACACACACACACACATTCACAGCCTCTCCCCGCCAACTAAGTAAAGGCGAGGGGTGTGCTTGTGTGCATCATTCAGTGTGACCTTTGGTTCTGCAGAAACCATCTCTTCATGTGTTGATAATCGAGTTGATCTCATTAAAGTAGGAGACCTCCCACCTCGTGAAGCATTCCCTCAACACCACTTAAGGTTTTAAAGTGCAGCACATGTTAGCAGCGACAAACACGGGAGAAAAAGTTGGATGAAGGTGTGTGAGTGTGCATCCTGATGAAATCAGCGGCTACCTCGGCTGCTGGGTTTGGAGTGATTTTAAAGAAACAGTTGTTTTTATTTTATCTTCATGGGTTTTTCAAAGGATAAGCGGTTGATATCAGTGACTAACTTACAGCAAAGACCAATTTGTCAAAGTAAACTTGTTAATTTTTTTACTTGGGAACCTGTTTCATATCAATTGGCAGATTACATTAAAGGAGCAATATGTAACTCTGACACCTAGTGTTTAAAATGGGTACTGCAGTCCAAATTCTAAACATCATAGAGAGCTGTCTCCCCCCCCTCCTCTCTAGAGTCCATGCTCACTCAGGTCACCATGTGGTGGACTCTGAAGCTTCAGTGTTTATCCAGCTCTGCATGGGTCTGTAAACCTTTCTGTGTTCTAACCTCTCTCCATTTTTCAAAAGCATCTCCAATATTGATCCTAGTTTGAGCACGTTTCTGCTCGTGGAGCTTATTAGAAACATGCAGAGGCTTTTTAGGTCGGGTACAATCACTTCTATCTGAACCACTTCTCTTGCCCGCTTCCATCGCTGCAACACCTGTTGACCTGATAACTGCTCTCATATCTGACAAACCGAGGGGCGTCCAAAACGGCCATGTGGGGGCGTGTCCTTAAAAGCGCCTACCTTCTCTGGTCCAAACAAATCCAGAGCATTCAGGAGCAGAATCTAAAGTTAGAAGGAGGACATACTGGCTGCTGCATTGTTGACAGAGAAGCCAACACTTCAACATAGCATGTTTCCTTAATGTCTGATCATATTGTAAGGTCACTTTAGGATTGATGCTAAATGTTTGCTATTGTTTGAGTGCAGCTAACGGGTTATCCGACCCATCCAAGTTATTTTTTTCTGTGAAATATAAAGAGATCTTCACTGGGTTTCACTGTTCAACCTTTTTGTCACTCAATCTAGATTTCCTGAATCGATGTTAGAAATCTTTCAATCTAAACCAAGAACAACTGGAACACATGGTATGACATCATTGGAACATTTTAGCCTCCAATGAACATAACTTTATTTTTGTTAAAGAAAGAAAAATGAAGTATACAGCATTAAATGTAGCTATATTATGTGGAGTTCCTCATTAAAAGTCCAATAATTCTATAGTTGTCTGACTTGTTGCACCTGCAGTATGTGCACAGATGGTGCGTCCTCTCTCGCCTCGCTCTGCTGCTCGTTTTGTGATGCACAGGGAACACATTAACACAGGAGTCGTCTGGCTCTTTTCAGGTCCTACTTTTCCCCAAGGGCCAAGTTGAACAGTGTTTGCATCCTCCTGTTCTCATTATTGGCCCATCAGAGCACCATCATCAGTGTGGACTCCCAACCCCCCCCCACAAACAGCATGAACCTTTAAATCACTCATTAAATATGTACCACACCATGAGAACGATACAAGAGAAGCTACAAGCTTTAAAAATAATCAAAAGGTTTTCTTCCACCAAAAGAACTGGGAGTAAATTGTTAATGAGCAGATATTCTTTTTCTACATTGAGCCACCTTTAGTTTCAGTGAAGCTCTGGACTCTGTGGACTCTCTAAGCTTCAGACTAATGTTTTCCCCCCCTGAGGCTGGATACACAGACGCTACTCAATTACTTGGGAATAAGGCAGTTTGTTGGCACTGATAAGCTTGGAAGTAACTATAGAGATGTCCAGTTTAACTCAGGGAGGACCATTTTATTGGCACCTTTATTGACCAAAAAAAGGGTGAGAGAAAACTGCAGATTAGTGCAGAATAACACCAAAGCAACTTGCACAACCACATTCTCTGTTAGTCTTTATTTAGGGATGACTGACGAGACTGTATGAAAAAGGAGGAGTTGATCATAGTACACGTGTCACAGAATTGGGCCCCCATCTTTAAATTCCCTACTCATACTCGATCTCGGTGCTAAAGACAATCAATGGCGTCTTCACCAGATGCAAAACCAGAAAACAAAAGGTCAACAAATCAACGCTAAATGGCAAAAACTCTGAAATTCCAAACAGGTGAAACCGAATTATCCGTGGAAGCCGATTAGATTCATTGACGTCTGGTGAAACGTTCCCATGACTCGACTCAATGCACGGCTACAAGATTTAACCACAAGATTATGGTAATGAAACGTGTCACGACTCTGGCTGTATATGTATTTTTATTGGCTGTGTTGGTTGTGTGTGTGCTGTCTTTCTGTGTGATCCTAGGTGCAGGCCCGGTTTTAGAACGAAATGACTTAGGGTGCATCCAAGATTTAGGGGGTGCAGCTACAGTGACAGGCAGCTGCAATGAAAAACAGCGTAGGTGTTACGGGTCCCTCATGTGGTCCCTCATGTGATCCCCGGTGAACAGAGAGGTCACATGCACCTGTCATGACCATCAGATCATGGATGTAATAAACACCATCTGAGTCACTGTCATTTGAAAGCCTTGATTTCTCATTGTAAAAGAATATCTTTAATTTCCTTTATTTATGTTGTGTCTTGGCCTCCCCTAGACGGGGCAGAACAAATGGTAAAAACAACAACAACAAGGCTCCTGAACATCAGTCTGTAATATGACGGTGCATGACTCATCTTATTGGTCAACAATCAAAACATATCTAATCATTTCAATGCATTCCTAATTTGCAAAGTTGCATCAACAATCCATCCACGCCATATCTCTGTGACAAAAGGCTTTTCCCGTTCAAGGTCTCCTGAGAGTCAAGTCAACCAAATCCTGAAATGGAGCACACGGCAGTCCATCACACGGCTAACACGTATGGACAAGCAAATTCACACTCGTATTCACACCTACTGGCAAATTGAGTTTACACTTGACCTGCCTTGTTTGCCTCTGGCCTGTGAGAAGAAACTGCAGAGAGGGTTAGAGCACAAAACTCAACACCGGGTTTGTTCAAATATTTTATTATAAGGATGGAAATCATCATTTCCATTTTGTTGTTGACTCTGACATCGTAAACTTTGGTATTCAAATGTCCCAAAGGAAAAGCTCGGCATGCAACCACAACAAATGTGTTTTATGACTTCTTCTGTTTTATTATTATATAACCAGGTTGGTCCCATTGAGATGAAGAACCTTTTTGTTAAAGGAGACCAGGCTGAGACCGTCAGCAGCACAAACACAAAGTTACAGACGGAGACACAAAGAAAGAAAAGTATTCCCCCGAGTTTTAAGTCGTTCTGCAACAGACTCTAGGATGAGGCTGCAGAACACCAAAAAGACCATCGCCCAGATTCTGTCTGTGTTTGGGACAGAGAGCATGAAGAGGTCCTGAGAACTCAATGGTTCTCTTAGGTAAATGGTAAATGGACTTGAGCTTGTATATTTATTTTCCTCTGACGACTCAAAGCGTTTTCACACCGCAGGTCACACCTACACATTCACACCCTGATGGTCGAGGCTGCTGTGTAAAGAGTCCTTTACTCATCCATTCATATGCTGCTGATGAAACTAAGTGTCTTGTCCAAGGACACATCGGACATGTGGCTGAAGGAGTTGGGGCTCAAACCCCCGACCTTCCAGTTGAGAGACGGCCGACTCTACCAACTCAGCCACAGCCACCCCTCATTTTTGCATGATTAAAAACACAGAGGTAGTGTAGGAGCAGACTGAGCGTTGCCTCATATATAAAGGTGTACTCTAGTAGCAGACTCCACCACATGGACGGACTCACTAAAACACATTGATGCACCAGGTGACATCTTCCTTTGCTTCAATATGTGTAAAAATAATTGTAGCTGAATTTTTCCCACATACACCTTGATGCTGCACAAGACTGCTCACCATACAACAACACATGGGTATTCATCCTCAGCTGAAAATAGTCCCCTGAAGTACGCAGAATTTCCTCCCCTTACACTTGACCACTATCCAAGAAAACTGGCATTGAGAGGCTAGTTTGAGTCTTTAGAGTGTTGTTAGTGAATATATATATCTTTAGATTCCTTATAGTTTGCTCATCATCCAAACAGGTTGTTTGAGGACTGATCTCTACCTATGCCTGACCACTTTTTTCAGTGTGAGCTCTGCTTATTATAACTCCTGGGCCTTCAGGTTATTCCATCTGTGCTTGGATGGATGATGGATTCGCAAACCCCCCCCCCCCCCCCCCCCCCCAAACAGTGTGGCTGGATGAAACCCAATCTCTTCTTATCCAGTTAGTATTGAGGGTGCTATCGAGGGCAAAGGTGATAAGATTGAGTGCTTTAAATATTCAGTAATACAGAGCTTCTTGTGTCTTACTTGCACTGATAACTCCGATCACTTACCAGGCAACGCTCAGAAGGCACAGGCTTCACTTCCTGTGTCGCCTTAAGAGGTTTCGTATGTCCTCAGATGCCTTTATGAATTTTTACTGCGGCACTCGGAGTGTTTTTGCAGCAGACACACTAGCATGATTTGGTAGCACGCTCAAAAAGAGTTTGGAAGCAGCTGAACAGGGTTGTTAAGCAGGCGTTCAGGATTATAGGCAGACAGCTGCCACACCAGGAGGAGAGACACACACCCTGGTACCAGCTGCTGCAGGAGGAGGGCACAGGGTAAAATCAAGGACACAACCCGACAGGGCAGCATTAGCAGAGCATCAAAACAGACTAAGGACACCCACGAATGAAGGACTGCACTTTGGAGTTAAACAGCTGCGGTTGTTTTTTTTTTCTTTTGTAATATGTGTGTATTTTGAAAGTTTGTTCTGTTACATAACTTTATGCTCACATGTGATTCTTTGTCTATGTGCAGTAATGAAGTGTCAGTATCATATACCAATGTGTTCTTAGTTATTTTTTAAATGCACTGCCTCTACACAGTTCCAATCTGTTTGAGGGAAAGACCATGCATTCAAATTTTATTCTGAAAAACCTCCAGAGGGAGCCGAGCGGATTGGTGCAAAGGATAGGGAAGGAAAGTTGGGAACAACAACATTGTTGGAGCCTCACTGCCAATTTCCACATAGTCCATGAACGCTGCATTACGTCAGCGTCATGGTTTTGCTCCGTCTGACCTTGTCCCAATTGGTCCGTTTCTGTAGCGTGAGCGTAGTGCAGCCATGAGCTGCTGTACACACATCACAGAAGAACTACAACATCACAGAAGAACTACAACATCACAGAAGAACTACAACATCACAGAAGAACTACAACATCACAGAAGAACTACAACATCACAGAAGAATTACAAGATCACAGGAGAACTACAAGATCACAAGAGAACTACAAGATCACAAGAGAACTACAAGATCACAAGAGAACTACAAGATCACAAGAGAACTACAAGATCACAGGAGAACTACAAGATCACAGGAGAACTACAAGATCACAGGAGAACTACAAGATCACAGGAGAACTACAAGATCACAGGAGAACTACAAGATCAGAGGAGAACTACAAGATCACAAGAGAACTACAAGATCACAGAACAACTACAGATCACAGGAGAACTACAAGATCACAAGAGAACTACAAGATCACAGGAGAACTACAAGATCACAAGAGAACTACAAGATCACAGGAGAACTACAAGATCACAAGAGAACTACAAGATCACAGGAGAACTACAAGATCACAGGAGAACTACAAGATCACAGGAGAACTACAAGATCACAGGAGAACTACAATATCACAGGAGAACTACAAGATCACAAGAGAACTACAAGATCACAGGAGAACTACAAGATCAGAGGAGAACTACAAGATCAGAGGAGAACTACAAGATCAGAGGAGAACTACAAGATCACGTGGGAATGAAGAGAAAAACGTTCAAACAACATGTCTCTTTTTTCTTTCTGAGGATCATTTGTTTATTCGGTGTCTGTTTTGACATCATGGAATATACGATCAGGAGTCTGTATGTTGTGTTTTATTTTGAATTTTTTTTTTATTTTTTCGGTTTCTTGTCTTACTTCTTGTTCCGTTCGATCTATTCTGTCCAGCTTGACGAGATTCAAAATAGACTTGCAGCTGCTGAAAAGCGCTCTGGAGTCGGACCGCGGCGCTCGCTGTGGAAACACATCATTGACTAGAGTGGCAGCGAAAGTGCTGAAAGACTGCGCACACCTGGAGTGTGTGGAAATGTATTGTAATGGTGTATTTGGAGAGTGGTTGAATAAATAATATGACCGCTCACTGTGAGATCTCCAGGATAGAAACTGGCATAAACAGAAGATAAACAACACACATTGAGACTGACAGGAACACATTGGTCAACATGTGAATCAATAATGAATGACATCCCAGAGTCACAACATAAATCAGCACCTTACAGTAAACGCTGTTATTGCGCTTACGGCCAAATGTCAGCAGCAGCTGGAAATCCAAGATGTATAATTAAAACTCCACATCCACACCTCTTCTGGCCTTCACTCCTTTTCCAGCTTCAGCGCTGAGCTTTGCCATCACATGTTAATATGTGATGCACAATAATAGTACAGATATATATGCACTTTCCTGATAATGAGAAATGATTTACTGCTACACGGCTACGCGAGAGAAAGAAGGAGCATGAGAGCAGAATGGAACTGTAGGGGTAGAATTAAATCTCAAGGGAGGATGTGCGGCTGTTCAAACCTGCAGGAACAAGTGAAAAACTGTCAGGAAATGTTTCGTAATGACACCGACTTTTTTGGGGGAACTCTGTCCTCCTGTTAGTCATTTGTTTGGCTGATAAAGTTTCTTTCTCTGCTCCCAACGTTTGCAGCAAACCAACATCGCTCATTGGCCCGGCTGCTTTCCTCAAAACCTGAAATAACTGGAGAGGAAAAAAATAAAATCAGCAATCAAAAGTGGCAGATTTTGAGTTTCATCAGCTGCTGTGACAAGTAAGAAAAAAAAAATCTTTTGCACCACCTAGATTGCCAGTGAACTTCACTCAGCCTCTTTTTCTATCGCCCGCTTTGAAGTGCTCCCTCTCTCGAATATTATTTCTGCACATTTCCACTATTTTGGCTCCTTCTCGTTTGGGGACAAACTCATAGAGAACGCTGTCAGGCTCTTCAACCTCGGCAGTGAAGGAGAGAATTAATCTTTCGCTGAGGAGAGCAGATCGGCGGGCGACAAAGCAGCACAGCCATTAGGGCTGTGAAGGAGGCCAAATGCGCTCACGGCCGTAGATCGACGCAAATGACTGCGCCAGGGGGACGACAATTCCCCTCTGCTGGAGCTTCTGCTGGATGATCATTAGTGTGCTGGGTTTGATTGATATGGCACATTTCGGATGGCAGGTGGACGACTCATCTCGACATGGCGGTCCCCGGTGATTAATCTCATTTTAAGATGCATCTGGAGGAGTCAAGTCACTTTAGACAGGGGGGTGTAAATTAAAGTGTATAATATGGCAGCACAGACTGAGCTATTTGAGCAGGAAAAAATGTCATGTCTGTGCTTCCCATCATTCAAATCAACTGACAGGGCCGATTGTGAGTCATGATGGATGTGTACAAAGTAGCACAAAGCCATGTTAGATTAATAATTCACCCCGCCATGTTGACACAGAAGGGTGAAGTGTTGGAAAGAGGCAGGTGCAAACAACATTCGGGGACAATTCATCATTGTTCCTCCATTTGAGACGGACTCCCAACAACGCTCCCAACACTGACAGCGGAGTGATCAGAGCGCTTGATCACCAATCTGGAAATCAAACCTTCCAAGCTCATATCTGGGAACTTTTTCAGTTACGATACAAATCCCTTAGTCTTAGGTATTGGTCAATACCTCAAGACACTTTCCAAAAAGAGTCGGTCTCGACTGTACTCTTTGTTATATTAAACAATTCAGTGTCCTCTCCAAAACTAGTCTTTGATTGGATAAGTAAGAAGTTGTTGTGTCCTTTCCGACATGTCATTTCCCACTCTCACTCTTCCTGATGACTGTATCCACTGTCCTATCTCAAAAAAAAAAGAAAAGAGCCCAAAAATAAGGATTAAAAAACACCAAATGCAATTATATTTACGGACATATGTTTCCTAAACTCTGTGGAAACTACCTTAAAAAACTGCTGACTCATGCTAATCTAGTCTACTGCTCTGATCCACCTTCATAAACAGCCGATGCTCTGATCTAATGACGCTGCATGACTCGCTCTTTACGTCTCAGTTCATGGGACGAGTCCCTCTGCTTCCTCCTCCTGGGTGGTCGTGTGTAATAATTTCAGGAGCTCATTTTTTCTGTGCTCCTCAATCTCTTGTATTGACGGAGAGTAGTTGGGTGGTGCTCTAGCACCTTTTCTTTGACTAACCGCCAATTATGTCTGTTGTAGATAACCCCCCCCCTTGCCGACAAACCTTGGCTCGACGATATTGCAAGTATCTGTAGAACTCGATGGTGTATAGCAAGTGTGAAATACCTTAAAAATGTGACATTTCTGCACCATGCAGGCTGGATAACTACAACTTTCTTCCTTCATGCAGGCAAATGGTCGCCCAGTGTGCAGCCGACGCATGACAAAGTCCAAGAACATAGATGAAAACAATGTTTGAATAATCCCTCAAGGTTCTTTGATGTAAGACTAACTAAAACCTGCCTGTGTTTGTTTACTACGCACAGCGTTCTTTCTCCCAGGATGCTGCTGGGCTGACGTTAGCTTCACCTCGCACGCCTGTTGTCAACTGTTTCACATTCATTTGTTACTAGTTACCGCAAACAGTAGTGGTGGTGTTACAGTACCCAACGCTGCTGATTCAACTACTTGAGCCAGTATCAGACCAGTCCCAGATACCAGTATGGGATTAGGGCTTCCCTGTTACCACTGGGAGCTGAATATTGAAGAGGTCATATTGAGGAGGAACGGTGAGCTTACAGTATCTTCAGTGCTCGGGTATAAAGCAGGGCGCTGCTGATAAAACTATGTGTGGTCAGCATTACAATTAACCTTGATAAATAAAGGTAAAATAAAAAAATACAACAGCCCAGGCTTCGACACCCCAAGGTTAATGGTTTGGGAGAAAACTCTTTCTGCCCCCAGGAGATTATTGTAATTATGGGTTCTGGAGGATGTAATTCTACGAGTGTAATTAGATGGTTTTTGCCGTGGTCGTCATAATCATGGGACTGTACGGAGAGGAGAGAGAATCTCTTGATATGAAAATCAGTATGCTCATTTCACACAGTCTTAAACGATTGGACTTGTTCTGAGTAGTTCAGTCAAAGGGCTTCAAGGCTGTGGAGTTCAGTGGTTGCCATGGATTCTTTGATTCAGTTAATGCCTTTTGCTGGAAAGCGAAATACAGCCTGAGAGCTCATTGTCTGCTGCAGATATTTAATTGAAATGCAGTGGGGGGGGGGGGTTGTCATTTGCACTCTCATTCTGAAGACTTCTTCAATGTTGTAAAAGTTTCTGTGCAGGGTCGATGAGAAGTGATTTCTTGTTCTTTATAACCGAGCCTGCTGCGTGGAGGACTTTATATTTGGGCTAACAAGCGAGTGTATTCATGCACATTTCCATTCTGCCAACAGTAGCACAGGATCATTTGGAGCCTCACCAGGTTATGGTTGGATTACAGTTGTAGAATCACAGTATTTAAAAGAATAGAGAAATCATTGTATAATTAATGAAGAACAGTTTATGTTGGACTAGACCAGGCATGGGCAAACTACGGCCCGCGGGCCATATACGGCCCGTTGGGCTTTTTAATCTGGCCCGCCGAACTTGTCCAAATTATATTATTAACCTTGTTCGTTTTCCCCTGTAATGCCCGTGTTTCCCCAATAGATGGCGCACTTCAGGCCGTATGCCTGATATGCCAAGAAACTGTCGCAGTTTTCAAAGAGTACAGTATCAGCCGTCACTTTGCTACGAAGCATGCTAACTACGCTAGCAAGCAGTCCCCGCAAGAACGGGCGGCTGCGGCTCAGAGGTTGAAGGATAATTTACAGACTCAGCAACATTTTTTTCACCAACAAACTGCGATTCAAGAGTCAACTACCAAGGCAAGTTTTTAGCTGGCATTCAAATTAGCAAAGGCTAGCAAGCCTTTCTCCGAAGGTGAGTTTTTAAAAGAATGCGTGGTAGAGACAGCAGGTCTCTTGTGTCCGGAGAGCCAAGGCCAGTTTGAAAAAATCAGTTTATCACGCAGGACTGTGACTCGCTGTGGAACTGATTGATGAAGATATAGCCAGTGAATTAAACAAAAAGGCTGAGTCCTTTAAGTTATATTCACTAGCGCTGGATGAAAGTAATGACGTGAAAGACACTGCTCAGCTCCTCATTTTTATCCGAGGGATTAATGACAGTTTTGAGATAACGGAGGAGTTTTTGACCATGGAGTCCCTGAAAGGAAAAACGCGAGGAGAGGACTTGTATAACCAGGTGTCTGCTGTCATCCAGAGAATGAAGCTACCTTGGAGTAAACTTGCCAATGTCACAACGGATGGATCGCCAAATTTAACTGTAAAACATGTTGGGCTGCTGAAAAGAATCCAGGATAAAGTGAAACCAGGATGTTATTTTCCTTCACTGCATCATCCATCAGGAATCTCTGTGTAAGTCTGTATTGCAGCTTAATCATGTCGTGAATCCAGTTGTAAAACTTGTTAACTTGATACGAGCACGGGGACTTCAGCATCGTCAGTTTATTATGTTCCTGGAGGAAACTGATGCGGATCATCAGGACTTACTGTACCACTCTCGTGTCCGCTGGTTAAGTTTGGGCAAAGTGTTTCAACGAGTGTGGGAGCAGAAAGAGGAGATCAGCACATTTAATGAGTTAATGGGGAAATCCGACAAATTTCCTGAGCTAAGCGACAAGAACTGGCTTTGTGACTTTGCATTTGCTGTGGACATATTTTCACACATGAATTATCTTCGATCTTCAGTCTGACTCCGTCTTAAAGGAGAAGTTCAACTCTCTTAAACTGAATGACTTTTATGCTTCACTTTACGAAGTCACATTTCCAAACCTCCGGAGGACGGCACAGAAGATGCTGACTTTGTTTGGCTCGACCTACGTATGTGAGCAGACATTCAGCGTCATGAACATCAACAAAGCCCCTCACAGATCCAAGTTAACTGACCAACACCTCGGATCTATCCTGAGAATTACCACTACAAAACTAACTCCAGACTTTAATGCACTGACACAAAAGGGAGATCAACAACACTGTTCCCACTGAAACTGAACGGGAGTTTCTCTACTGTGTTTATTAAAATTTAATTGAATTAAATGAATGCATTTGGAAATCAATTTGTACAATGAGCCTTGCATATTCATGCTTTGCTACCTGTTAAAGGCCAAATCCTTTCATGTAATGGCTTTTACTTGTCATTTATATTAGTTCACACAAACACTCCATCCATCTGTTCCTGGCCCGGCCCCTCTGTCAAATTTTAGAACCCATTGTGGCCCGGGAGTCAAAAAGTTTGCCCACCCCTGGACTAGACTGTCTAGTGTTGAAAAATCCAACACTTTGAATCTCTATTTAATTGAAGAATGTGCAACATGTTGCACATAAATATATCATGAATCCAGTATATCCTATGTAAATGTCTCTCTGAGTCATGACTCACTGCTAATTTGGATGTTAGTAAGAGTTTTTAGATCACGCTCATTCTGTGTGATGTGAAGCTACGAGCTAACTAAAGAGCGCTAGCATTAGCATGCTAACACAACAATGTGAAGCTACGAGCTAACTAAAGAGCGCTAGCATTAGCATGCTAACACAACAATGCAAACCAAAGGTGATTGCAGCTCGAGCAACGACGATTTTGTCTGGTGCTTAATTATGGCGCTAATTCTAACTCTTAACTCCTTGATGCGACAGTGAGGAAACCAAAACAAACTTCCTGTTTGGCCACACCTCCTCCATACTGAAGCCTCTGCTCTCCTCCAGAGACCCCCCCCCCCCCCCCCCCCCCCCACAACAACACAGCCAGCAGGACTCGAGCTTCTCACTCATTGTAGACAGTCATGACTCAGAGACACATTTACACAAGATAGACTTGATTCTGCTGTTTAAAATGACACACAGTCTTCCTTTTAGTTTTTTTAATCAGTATAAAAGAAGTGCAAAAGAAATCTTTACAGCAGATGTATAAAAGGACGGTGTGTGTGATAGCAGGTTTAGCGTTTCCTTTGATTTGTGGTTGTCAGAGCGCTTCACATTTGGATCAGAGGCTGTGCTTTTATGTCAAGTGGATGCCAGGTGAAGGTCTTTTCAAATCAGCAGAAAGGTTCTGAGTCCACTTGACCTACATGTCATGTTATTACAAGGCCAAACATCAAACACAGAAAAATACATTATGTCTTTCTGGGATGAAGCTTTTTCTTTATCTCACCCCTGCGTTGTCCCAAACTAAACATCAGAGACAAATGGAAGAAACAGAGAACTTTACTGGTGACATTTCCCCGAAAACTTTTTGTTTCAGCCACATGGTATAGGATTGCGTTGGATTGTTCACATCCTGCATATACATGTAAGTGTAGCTGGATGAAAGGGAACCACATGTAACATGCAGCTCTCGAGGGATTTGGGGATGGGAATTAAACTCATGACTATGATTTTCTGAACGTATTTAAAGGTTTTTAAATAGGCTTCACAGGCCCAGAGGGTGCAACACATTAATAACAATGTAATATTTAAATTTAAAGCTGCAATATGCAACTTTTCGCCTTCAGGCAGAAATGTGAAACGGAACCCTTCTTTACCCCCAACCCTCAGTGGGGCAAGTTCATGCCCCAACACTTTGCTGTCATTCATTCTGATGAGCTGTCGACTTTGAAACAATATGCAGCCTGAAGCTAAGCTAGCAGTCATCCTAAGGCCACCACAGACACAGAGGAGAACACAGACAATGCAGATAAAATAGCGCCTGTGCTCTCTCTTTCTTGGCTTGTTGTTTCCTGCGTCGTTCTCTGTGCTTTGGTCTTTGCTGCATCAGGACCATTAGAGTCTCAACTTAAAAGCTCAGACCGAGCTCACCACTTATCACACTCACAGAAAACGTTATGACCACAAAAGCGTTGCTAACAGACTCACACATCAATATCTTAAAATATAATCTAATATAAAAAAGACGACATCAGCAGTAAGAAAATAAGGAGACCTTGATGCAGCTTTCATTGATGCCTACAAGCTACACAGATTGTTAATTGATTTTAGGGAGGCTACTAAAGACAGCGCTCCCTCTAATAGAGGAAGTCAATACGGGCTAAGAAGCAACATACTGTTGACGAGTCACAGGATCACTTACGTTACACGTCTGCTAATCAATGGGAATCAATACCTGGGGAATAGGCACCATGACCGTAATTGATCAGAGGGTCACTGTGATTGTAATCCATGCATAAACAAACTGGGTCATGATCTTTGGAGGGAATCACCAAAAAAGTCAGTCACTTATTCGCATTTTAAAGGTCACATATCTTCTTCTTCAGTTTAAATAATTCTCAGAGCTCCTCAAAACATGTGTGTGAAGTTTCTTGTTCTAAATCCACTCTGATCCTGTATTTGATCATGTCTATAAACCCCTCTATTTCAGCCCTGCTCAGAACAGACTGTTTCTGTGTCTGTACCTTTAAATATGTAAATGAGCTGTGTCTGGCCACACCCCCTCTCTGGAAGGGCTCGGGTGTACTCGGGCTTTCTCGCTCCATGTCCTATTGTTTACGGTGAGAAGGCAGACTCAGAGGGCAGAACAAACACCTAGCTGTGGGAGTGTCACCCACCTGGGGGAGGGGCTACTGCCCTTTGTGATGTCATGAAGGGAAAACCTCCAAATGGCCTGTTTGAGCACACATTTTCTGAAAAGTGGAGCAGGGAGAAGACGGAGAGGATGGACTTTTCTCATCATTAGGGGGTTTGTAGACAGACTAGAGACACATGTTAGAGTTAGAGAAACATGGTGAAGTGGATTTGCAAGTCCACCAGGGATCAGAATAATGATATTGGAGTCTATCACTGGATGTAAAGGGATTGTCAAATTGACATGTCAACCTTTACCAGGACTTTAATTACAATATGGTGATTAAAATACCGCTAAATAGATATAAAACAAAAATGAAAGACCGCCTCAGAGAGACGGAGGACGATGATTTCTGCTTCCTGTTGTTCACAAAAAGATTGATTTACCAGCCAGCCAAGAGAGAAAGATAATCACCCAACAATGTTCAACAATGGATGCTAACTTTGTTATCTTCATGCACTTGGATCAACAGTGCAGTCAATTAAAACAAAGGCAAACATAACCATGTGCAACCTTTATTTTGTACATTTGGCTTTATTGTTTACAGTTATCATCTCTTGTTGATGCTCCACCAGTCGATTCCCGCCAACAACATCTGCACCTTCGTAATCGTTTCTATTGATGCTACTCTGTTTGGTTATTAAATGGCTAACAGGGTTAGCATGAACGCTACAGAACACAAGTACTTAATCTAAACGGATTTTTGCAGGTTCTTTGGGGAGGGTTGTGTTTTGTAGTAAATGTTTCCTTCTGGTTTAAACTCTGATGCAAATACTTGAAATGTTTGCCCTCTAAAGGTTGAAATCAAAAGAAGACATACTAGATTAAATATGTTTTTTATACACTAAATAGGAAACTTCATACCAATAAGATTTATTCAACGATTGCAGAAAAAAATCCCCTTTTGATTGAAGTCAGTCAGGAAGACTTTTCTGACTGCTGGTGTTATTGTTCATCCTCATGGTCACGTCTCTCCTCCACGCATGCTCACTCTTTTTCCTGTAATCATCACCTGGTCACATCTAGCCAATAGCACTGCTCCACTCCCTCATCGTTAGCCTACCATATTGCTGCTGTCTTTTTTCAAAATATGGCTTTCTCTTCCACCAGTTCATTCATTCAATTGCTTCGTGTGACCCTCCACCTCCCCATCACCACCAAGCCTCAACAGTTTCATCACCTTCTTCATCCCATCAGCCTCAGATCTCATCATCAGCCATCGTCAGGTCAACCCAAGTCTTCACATACTGGTCAGCTTCTTCATCCCTTTAGCCTCAGACGACATCATCAGCCAACACCTCCACCTTAAGTGTCTGGACTCGGTGGGGACGGATAGATCTTGCTGTCCCTCAGGGCGGACGTCTTGGATCACCCTTTCTCCATGTGGACTTTGAGTGCAGAAGATCCTCTGGCAATAATTTAATATCAAATATTGTTAAATTAATATTTATCTTTGATGCATTGACTTGTCTCTCCTGATTGATATGTAGTTAAAAAGAACTACAAACAGGCAGAGACTTTATGAATCATAACAGAGAATAAAGCACAGGTCAGCTGATCGTTCTTCTTCATGACCGTCAACAAATATTTATTGTCATGCTCACAGGTCCAGTAAGTCACCTGAGGTGTTCTGACCCAGTGCGTCATGTTTTCTGTTCAGATGGAGTGGATGCTCATCAAATAGTGAAATGGGATTTTTGGATGAATAAACAAAAGACATCTAAAGTGTTTTCAGAGTGAGCATGGCCGTTAAAATACCTGGATTTCCTTGAATGGTTTTTATTGGGAAGTTGAGCAGGTGAGGAGTCATCCCCTAACCCGTTTAACTTTTCCCTCTCTCCACCTCTCTCTCCATACGTCTGAAACAGGCTCCGGGGATCTCTCTGCAATAGTTACTTTACAAAAGAGAATTTCTTTGCTCTCAATTTCTCTCTGGGTTTCTCCTTTTGAATTCCTCTTGTGTGTTTGCGATCCTTTCATGCTAGGTTGAGCTTCTCAGGCATTGTCAGGCTTGTTTAAATTTTTAACAAGCGGGGAGAAAGAAACAAAGAGACTGAGACAAGGGGAGAGTCCCTCGTCTCAAATCCAAGGTATATTTCCCATGAAATGTTGTGCAGTGACGTGGACTAAGCTTCGCCTTTTGTGTCTTCTTCCCCTTTTAACCAAATAGTGAACGCTTTGCATGCTTCGGTTTTTGCAAAGTGCCGGTTGGTCCACCAAGAATAACTATGCCCAGGTGGTTTTAACTGAACTGAACTCTTTAAATGTCTTTAAACCCACACTGAGGGGGGTTTTCAGAAGGGTTTTACTTCAACTCTGGCTTGGCAGGTTCTTCCATAAGCTTAGTTTGCGGGCGCTCTGTAGGGTAATTTCAATAAATACAATTATGCTAATCAGTACAAATGTGCAGTTTTTGTGCCTGACACTTGCTTCCCTTGATTGAAATGTAATTGTGTGAAATGATCAGTTGAATGATGTTGATCATGGTTGGCCCAGCAGAAACAGCAGTGTGCTTCAAATCGTCATCAACAACAACAAATCATCATTTTTATGTGTGACGGTAATGTAATACTACCAGGCATCAAAAGGTAGACAAGACCACAAAGACAACGAGGAGCAAGCACAGACAGACGAAAATGTAGTTTAGTACCAGACCTGCTCACACAAACAAAGCATAAATTATTTTGTCTGTCAACAGAAATCATGTGAACACTTTCCCATGCAGAGACCGCAGGCTGTCGCCCCTCGGGTCATTCCAAAGAGGTTTGGGAATCCGGGGGCTATTTACAATTTCTGATGTGATTCCTGGAAGTCCTCGCTTTCAAAAGGGACCAACGACCTCCATGAAGATAACCAAATGTGAAGTCTGCAGCCATTGGAGGCTGCATTTATGGCACTATGCTGCTTTGACCTCCAACATGATGAAATTATTATGATAACTAGGGATGTGCACATACAGTTGATTAAACTGTTAAATGTCGTCACCCTCGCTAGTCGTCAGCAAGCGGCAACCTATTGTGATGCTGAAGTGTAAAATCCTGCAGTTCCTGGAGTGTCCACTAGAGGCTGGCTGCAGAAGCACAGGAAGTCACATACACACCCATTCTAAAAAGTCTGTTTTTACAGCAGAGATTAACATGTTTACAGCCTGGTTCAAAAAACCAAATAGGTGTGATTAGCTCATGTCTCGATGGACACACACTGTACGGGGGGTGAATGTTTTGATGACTCATCAGTTTTGATTTGATGAAGGATAAGAGTTATTCACAATGAGGCGTGTAGCTGACCTGATTGACAGGTGGGCGCGGTGTAACGGAGAAAGCCCGAGTACACCCGAGCCCTTCCAGAGAGGGGGTGTGGCCAGACACAGCTCATTTACATATTTAAAGGTACAGACACAGAAACAGTCTGTTCTGAGCAGGGCTGAAATAGAGGGGTTTATAGACATGATCAAATACAGGATCAGAGTGGATTTAGAACAAGAAACTTCACACACATGTTTTGAGGAGCTCTGAGACTTATTTACACTGAAGAAGAAGATATGTGACCTTTACCGTTAGGTTGACTGACAGTTAGGGTGAGACAGCATTTCCAGCATGGAGACCGCCATCAATGGGACTCCAGCAATGCAGCTAATCGCCACTAGCCGGGGCTGTAGCCATAGAGTGGCTGTAGTCCTGGTTACTGGACCTGCTTTCCCAGCTCTTCCACCTGGATGCAAACAAGCACAGTGAGCTGCTAACATCTTGTAAAAGTAGCAGTATTTCGATCAAGAACATGGAGATAAAAATGATTCTCAGCTGTGTCAGATTTAACTGGCCAATCAATCCGGCACGATGCATAACCACATTTAACACAGACATGTGGATGTCAACCTGCTGGGAGGACCAAAAGGCTGTTGGTGCTAGCACCGCTAACGTCAGCCAGACTCGGCAGAGCAAAAAACATTGTTTACCATCAGAAATTTTCAAATAAATTGTGCTAAATTTGGACAGTTTTCTGGGTGTATTCTTACCTTTAGACTAGTTGGTTAAACTGAATATAAATTTCCATTTAACACACTGGGAAGATAGTCGCCTAGGAACATTATTGACATGCTAATGCTAGTTTGGCATAATATGATAAATCTTACATGTGAGAAAGAGGGAAGTAAGTTATTTTGTCACTCAGTTATTACAAACCAAAATGTTGTAAGCAATTCAGTATGAAGATAATGAATGTTTGTATCCATGTTTATGCTGATCCTTCAGAGTATTTGGACATATTTCTCGTCATGTCACTGAAGAAAAAGTCAGAAGATCCAAATCGGTAAGGTTCACCGGTTGCTGCTTGTCAACAGACAAGGCAGGCAACTGCTTGGACTCCCGGACCAGTAGGGGGCCTCCCCAAGGGCAAAATTTGCTAAATTTGCAATGCCATTATGAAACCTCCCTAAGAGGGCCCCATCAGACATAACTCACTCAAA
Source organism: Labrus mixtus (assembly GCF_963584025.1). NCBI lineage: Eukaryota > Metazoa > Chordata > Actinopteri > Labriformes > Labridae > Labrus > Labrus mixtus. Next base: position 1,337,808 of record NC_083621.1, on the reverse strand, counting down.
TAATAGTAAATGACTGAATGATGCTTGTGAAGCCCTAAATATGGGAGAGACACATTAATAACATAACTTCTGCAAAAAACACATCTTATTGTTGGCAGATTATTTCTTAACGTAAAGGTGATGAACGCTGTTTGAAAGGGGCCCCAACAGACTCCAGGACTATGCATGTTAGTACAACATTTCATAGAAATTCATCAAATGGCTTCTAAGATATTTCAGTCGGGACCGAAGTTGTGGAGCAGTAAAAATGAGAGACATTGCCATCCTTATCTAAAAGCTCCTCTAATAGGTTAAAACCATTAAAAAGGCTAAATAGTATGAGGTCTGCATTTTTACAAAACTAAAAGCTTTAGGGGGCTAAGACTCCCTTTTTCCAAATCTTTGCCACGTCCCTTTCCAGGATCACATCAACCTTTTAAATTAGAGGAATATTTATTTACCTGGATGGAGGTAAAAGAGGCGTTATGACTTCATGTTTAAAGGAAGCCGCTGCTCAACAAACACCTTCAGTGTGCAGTGATTTTCAATTACGACTGCTTGCTGGCTTTTGAGACTTAATTGCAGCTGAAGGATCTTGTAATATAAATAGAATTGGAAGTCTATGATCCCTGTGAGATGCATTTGAGAGCATGCCAATGTCAAAATGGAACAGAGGACACCAGAGAGAGAGAGCAGGCAAACTGGCTCCATCTCCTGGAGGAGACCAGAGACGGGCTCTGTTGAAACACTGGCCCACCTTCCTATGTTCTTATTATTCTCTATGCTGCATGCACGGACGAGTGTTTACAGGGAACATTCATAGCATCGAACAGATATCGCTATAGCAACTGTCTGCTCACTTCTCAGACCGGAATGCACACCAACCTTTTTCCTGCCAGCATCTTTATCAAAAATGAGATTAAAGGATGCATAAAGCTTTTAATGTGTGATTGTGCTGTTTGTGTTTTTCTATGTGTGGTTTATATGTTGTTGTGTATTTGACCTGTGTGTAATGTTTGTTCCTACTACATTATTTTTATCTATATTTTAAGTCATGCACAGCGTCTTTGAGTGCTTGAAAAGTGCTAAATAAAATGTAGAATGAACCTTGAGTCGATCTCAGATGCAGAGCACTTTACCCTGATCTGACCTTATTTGCAGGATGCTACTTGAACTCTGCACTGCAAATCAATAATAATAAAAATAATAATAAAAAAAACTCTAGTGCTGGTCTTGTTCCATTTGTTGGGGGACGTCTGCAGGTACAGTGAGTTGGCCGTCCATGACCAGTAATCATGTCCCGTCTACTCGACTGTGCTGCTGGGAAATAACACGGGGAATTGAAAAAAAGGGAGCTATGAAATTCTTAGAATTACCACAGCTCACTTGTCACAATCCAATTACTCTGTCTGCGTTTGTCGCGGCGCTCCGTCCCCTCCTCTCTGTGTTTCAATTCATTTCCCGAGGTTAACACCTTATTATTTTTGACCACACATACCGCCGCCCGCACCTGCAAACGTCTTTACCCTCGCCAAAAACTCAAATTGGAGAGGGGGAGAGAAAAAAAAAAGGAATATTAAATTCTGACATGTTAAAATGTCAGCAGTGAGATGTGTGAAATGATACATGTTGCACGCTTCATGAATGCGGCGTTGCCCTCTGTGGCTGCAGACATATTGGATTTTCCGGTGGGGGAAGCAGCTGTTCTGTCTGGGTTTTTTTTTTTTAGAAAACAAGGGCTGATCCTTATTGTGCATCTTAAGCTAGTCCCTTCCTCCTTTATTCATCTCACAAGCACCTCTCGAGAGTCAGTGTGCCAAGAGCGCAGACTTACAGCTGCGTTTCTCCAGAAAGTCCAAATTTAGCTAAATGGCTGGAAGGGAAAGTGCTCTCCACGCTGGGTTCAGGATCTTACATGGAGGTGAACCCGACTACAAAGCACAGCTACACTCTCTCTCCTTAAAGAAACAAAAAAGTACACCATTTACTCAGCCATGACAGAATGACTACACCATGTCTGCGGGGGGTTTAAAGGCGTGTTGATCAAGCTGTATTGATTCCCCCCCTCTCCTTTGTTAAGATTCCTGTTTTTGCAGCTCATGTTTTTGTTAGAAAAACGTCCCCCCTGCTGTGCTGAATCTCCCAGAGTCCTATCATCCGGTTACTGATGTCCAATTCACTGGAGTCACGATTTGTGAGCATAATACATAAATTTCTGTTTGTTGTGAGCAGCTTTTAAAAGACCCCTGGGTCTCTCTCTCACTTGCAACATTAGCATTTCTTTCATTCTCTCAGCTTCATGTACATGCAAATAAACTAAACCAAATTAAATATATTCTAATGGTGGGAATAAAGCGTTGTTTTCCCATCAGCAACGGGCACCTGCTGTGTGTTTATTCCCACATGTGGTCTTAGCTTGTTTGCCTGTTTGTTGTGTCTCAACATTTTCTGAAAAAAAAAAAAAAAAAAAACTACTTCTGAACACTGATGAATACGTCTGAGCCACATGTGCAGAGGAAACAGGATGGGGTTTTGCTCCTAAAAAAGTGCAGCCACAAGCTGGATGTCCATATGTTGTACTCTAATGATACTTGCAGAGCTTTGGCTCGATGTTATAATCGTAAATGACTGAAACCAAGGGAAACTAGCATCCTGGCATACTTGTTTTGAGGAGGAGGGGGAGGGGGGGGACTGATTACATCACTTGCCTCCAAATTTCTCTCGAACCCACTCGGCTACCGTGGCTGTCAATGTCAGGCAGCTAGTAGCACGGCTGCTCACCTTGAGGGGTCCCTGGGAGATTGGCTTCTCTGGAGCAAACAGATATGGACTGCAGCCCAATTTCCTCTTGGCTAATTAGCTTGGCTACAATACCGGTGGCAGGCCTTATCAGACCCCGAGCCTTCTCCTCTCAGTGTGTTGTGGGGTTTTTTTTATTTTAGGTCTGGAGCACACTAAAGATAGCCTCGCTGCAAAAAAGGTTCACAGTGACAGATTCGAACTGTGTTTGTGCTTCGAAGCATGCAAACACATAGTCATCTGACATACAAACATCAAGGTCATTATTGTTCTTTAGAGGTTGAAGCTTTTTAAGGCCTCCAGCTCAGTAACCTCCTCAGAGGTCTGTTATCTAAAAATAACGTCAGCAGAACATGAATTCAAAATGTAAAAGGCATGGGGTAGACAATGACCTCGTGGTGTAATGCACCTCAAAATGTTTGAGTTTTTTTGGTAATTATGAAAAGACGAGGTCTATAGATACTGTGAGCTGCTGTTGATCTAATAATTCAGATTAGGTAAATAATGATGCACATGAAGCTACTGAAGTGGTGTTTAAGACATGACTCTTTTCTAGCCAACAGTGATGTCTGTCGGTGAAGGTGTAGCTAGCACCCTGTTAGCATAGCTTAGCATTAATTCTGGGGAAAAATATTTTGATTTGTTTGTTTTTTTCTAATTATGGGCAGACGAGGTTTATAGACACTTTGTGCTGGCATTGATCGAATAATTCACATTAAGTCAATATCCATGCACACGTAGCTACTGAAGTGGTGTAATGTATGAAATGACAGTAATGTCTGTCCAGCTAGCAGCCCGTTAGCCTAGCTTAGCATTAATACTTGAAACCAAGATTTGACTTTTCTCTGTTTCTGTGTTATGCATTAAACAAACAAGCGAACAGTTTTATTAAAACGTAGAGGAAGTGCTGGTAATTAGAATATCTTTTCATGATCAAGCTAGTGCTGCTGTTTGTTTCCCGTCTTTGCACTATGCTAAGCTAACCAGCTAACCACTATGCTAAGCTAACTACCTACTAGTCCTAGCTTCATACTGAGAGTAGAGATTATATAAGAGTAAAAATAATTTAACAAACTTTCAGCAACACAGAAAACTATTGCTCAAGAAAAAAACTGTCAGTAACAAAACTGACACATTTTATAAGCTATTGTTTTTAGACAACAAGACACCGTAGTGTTTTTTTTCCAATTGTTTTCAATGAGTAGAGAGTGTTTGCAGCAGCAGGTGGCCGCCTGCAGAAGAAGTGTATTTTTTACGCTTGGAGTCAAACATCGTTCAACTTTTCAGAAAGGCTCTGTCGACGTCACCATCGCTCTTTGCCAAATGTATGTTATTCCCCGTATTTTTGTCTCCAACGGATCATGTCTTGTACCCACATCCTCTCTGCTCCATGTCCAGACAAAGTAGGAGGGCAAGTCTCTGTGTGATGCTCATAATGAAGGGGAGAAAAACGATCTCAAATGAAAAACACAGTAAAAAGCAACATAGCAGTGTCATCTGCTCCAGCAGCCACTGGCCTAGCTTTTCTTTGACTCGGTCTCAGTATGCAGCCTGACCTCTGGTTACCTCTTAGCAGAGAGTCGCTTTAAGATGTTCTCTCTATTGTTCATTGTCTTCCTCTGGTCTACTTGGCGTGTGTCTCGTTCACTGGACTGAAATGCACCCACTCAGCAAAAACACTTATTGTGTGAAATGTCTTCAGTGTGCGGGATATCTCCAGCAAACCTTATTCTAATTCATGTAATCCTCGGAGATGGCACAGGCCCAGCATGCAGCCATTCAGAATGCACCAGTGCCCTCCAAAGCCTGCTCAGTCCCACAACACAGACAGTAAGGGCCTCCGGGTAATTTCACACTCTGTTATGAATTTGTTCAGAAATAATATGAGGAGAGAAGTTTGGGTTGACTTCAGAGAAAGAAAGAAAAAGCAGACCGGCGCTGTTGAAATTTCTACTTTATGTGAGTCTGGCTTTGATTCCCTGGAAAAACCAGCACCTGTTTTATGAATGCAAATGTGTTTGCATATTAACGAGAAAAATTACAGTGATTACGGCCGTGCACTAAGAACAAAGCTTTGTTCTTAGTATTAGCACCTGGCAGGAGATAAGGAGCGGCTCAGCTGAATCTAATGAAGCTAAAGAAACGCTATCTTTGCAATAAGAGAGCGCAACTGTGCTGCACGCTCCTCCACGGCAAGACAAATGGACAGAAGGCGTTTGAAGGAAAGCACCTGGCAAAAACAGACTCTGTAATGTCTCTTTAATGTGTTTCTTTTGGTACATTTGGCTGCAGGGCATCACAGGGTGACACATGTATACAATAATGGCCGACTAAAAGAAGCGTAGGACCATATAATAGCTTCCATGACCATTAAACTTTAATAGGCACACATAACTAATGTGGTGAAACCGGCTGCAGGTTTTCCTCTCGCCCCCAGACCACCACACTCGGATTAGATTTCTAAATTAGATTGATTTGACGGACATGAACAATGGTTTGAATGTGATAATGCGTCGTAGGAGACGACTGTACTGCCATGGCGGCGTTAAGGGGAATGATTGTCGTCACAATTACGTGACTTGCTTGCAGCTTGCCGGGCAAACAACAAGGAATTACCGCCAAGCCGAGGATGTCAAGGCAACCCTAATGCTCTGTCATTGAAACCCATCTCAATTAAGCCGAGGCTGGACAGGTGCCTGGGAGTTGAGTGATTGCTTCTTTTTACCCCCCTCTCGGTGTCCTGATGGAACTATTTTCCCCACTGGAAAAAAAAAAGTGAGGATGTGAAGCAGCTCTAAATGGAGTTTCTCTGTGTTGTTCAATAAAAGGAGAGACACTTACTGAGTCTTTAATGTACAAGTCAAGACCTCCCTGTTGTGATAATGGCCTCACTCTGCTGTTTACAGTGCTTAACTCGCTTCTTTAATTGTTGATCTGCTATTTCAGACTTCTGTTATTATGATGGAATATACAGACAGAACATCAGTCCCCCCCCCCAAAATCTGAACCATCTGTTTTAGCTCTGTGGCGTTTGCACTCCTACTAGCTATGATACGGTAGTTGAGCTCTCAGCTTATTGTGAAAGCATTAACTGTATATATGAACGTTTGAAGCCTGAGTGACGTCAGCCGTCTGTTCCTGCAGGGGGCGCTGGAGTCCCATCGATGGCGGTCTCCATGCTGGAAATGCTGTCTCAGTCTAACTTTCAGTCAACCTAACGACAGGCTGAGAGCTGGAGCTGAGGCGGGTTTTAAACCTCCTGACAAACCGTTACACCGCGCCCACCTGTCAATCAGGTCAGCTACACGCCTTATTGTGAATAACTCTTATCCTTCATCAAATCAAAACTGATGAGTCATCAAAACATTCACCCCCGTACAGTGTGTGTCCATCGAGACATGAGCTAATCACACCTATTTGGTTTTTTGAACCAGGCTGTAAACATGTTAATCTCTGCTGTAAAAACAGGCTTTTTAGAATGGGTGTGTATGTGACTTCCTGTGCTTCTGCAGCCAGCCTCTAGTGGACACTCGAGGAACTGCAGGATTTTACACTTCAGCATTGGCTTCACTTTTCAAATTGCAACACAAGATGAAGTTTGGATGTCAGTACAGTCAGTAAAGTGAGGGGGTTGCATAAAAATTGTCTTGTGCAATGTGCTGGATGGAGAAAGAAGACAAAGTAAGAAAACAAGGCGCATGCAGAAAGTCTCTCTGAGCAGAATGAGGTGGCAGCTTTATAATGACTGTGAGTTTTGAGCCCAGATGCTCTCAGTCAGGTTGATTGGACAGCCACGCCTACTTATTACACGAACCTGCAACACAAGAAGAGAGGCCACAGTGCTGTCACATCTCATAAATGAAGTCCAGCATGTGTGCCTTCAAATGAATTTTCAGAAAGGGTGATTAAAACAACATCTTTTAAACGTCACTCAAACCAGATGTGGTTTTGATAAAACTGCAAGACTATGAATAAAATGGTCTTCTAGCTAAGTCAGTAGAGCAGGCGCCCATAGAGGCTATCATTTCTGACGCCGTAACTTCTTGGTCGTAAGTTCAAGTCCCAGTCAAGACACTTTGATGCATGCATATCCCACTATCTCTTCCCCACATTACTCTCTACCTTCAGCTATTTCTGTCAATTAAAGCAAAAATGCACACAAAAAAAAGTTACTATAAAAAGAAGTGGCTCTATAAAAAACTGCATCTCAGGAGGGGACTTTAAAGATTATGCTGATTTGGCTGCAGCCAGAGACGCTCAGGTGGGTCCCAAAAATGACGGAAATATGATGGTTCAAAATAGACTCGCATAACCTGTTCTCCCGGTCATGACTCAAAATATGAGTAATGGTGTGGGAAGATAGCAGGAGCCTCCACATGTGTAGCATCCCCCCCTTGATACCCCCCACTGTCAAGTGAAAAGCAGCGGCTGGCAAGTCCACATGCATTAGAGGAGGCAAATAGCAGTCTGCGCCCTGCCAGCACTCACAGAGGAGCTGATAGTGACAGGGAGCGAGCTGCAAACATGGAACTGGTGAAGAAAAATCTCTATGTGATTATTTTGGAAATTGCTCCGTAAATAAGAAGGTGTTTCATGGCAGCAAAGATGTCTTAATGGTGCAGAATAACAACACAATAAGAGGCCTGACTGTTAAACAACGATGTTTAAAGGCCTCTAGAGACACCTCAGACAGATGCTACTAAAGTATGCTGGCCTCCAGGAGGAGCAGAGTTTTTGTCCCTGCACCTGGATGATGGGCGGACGGTATCAGACATCAGATAAAAACAGTCTCACACACAGAATCTTAAACACAGACTGGATGCTGTTGCTCCAGATGTTGGAAGGATTCCATGAATGACAGCAGTTGAGCATGCTTGATATTGACAGACATGTGTAGTCATTTCCCCAACATATAGGGGCATCTCTGTAAATGTGCAAACAAGAATATTGATTTAAAAGCAGCCGGAAGCCCAAACAACCAAAACCTTTTAAAGAGCAACCTGCATTAAAGAACTAAGATGTTACTGCTGCCAGTTCATAGAGCATTATATGTTGAGTGTCACAGGTTCTTTTCTTTTAGACAGCGTCTTCATAATTAATGTTCAACAACAATAATGTCAAATAAGTCGCTGTTTGCTGCGTCTGAATGATTGTGTTTCAACAGCGAGATCCGCCGTGCAAGCAGCACAACTCCGCTCTGCTGCGTTTCAATTACGCTCCATGTCTATTTACAGGAGCACGCTGTAAGCACGCGTCCAGCTGGACAGAATAGAATGAGCCGGACAGGAAGTCAGACAAGGAAGAGCATAGTGTCCGGTCAATTTCAAAATAAAATAAATCAACAAACATCTTGTAGTTCTCCTGTGACCTTGTAGTTCTGCTGTGATCTTGTAGTTCTCCTGTGATCTTGTAGTTCTCCTGTGATCTTGTAGTTCTCCTGTGATCTTGTAGTTCTCTTGTGATCTTGTAGTTCTCCTGTGATCTTGTAGTTCTCCTGTGATCTAGTTCTCTTGTGATCTTGTAGTTCTCCTGAGATCTTGTAGTTCTCTTGTGATCTTGTAGTTCTCTTGTGATCTTGTAGTTCTCTTGTGATCTTGTAGTTCTCCCGTGATCTTGTAGTTCTCCCGTGATCTTGTAGTTCTCTTGTGATCTTGTAGTTCTCTTGTGATCTTGTAGTTCTCTTGTGATCTTGTAGTTCTCCTGTGATCTTGTAGTTCTCCCGTGATCTTGTAGTTCTCCCGTGATCTTGTAGTTCTCCCGTGATCTTGTAGTTCTCTTGTGATCTTGTAGTTCTCCCGTGATCTTGTAGTTCTCATGTGATCTTGTAGTTCTCCTGTGATCTTGTAGTTCTCTTGTGATCTTGTAGTTCTCCTGTGATCTTGTAGTTCTCTTGTGATCTTGTAGTTCTCCTGTGATCTTGTAGTTCTCTTGTGATCTTGTAGTTCTCCTAAGATCTTGTAGTTCTCCTGTGATCTTGTAGTTCTTCTGTGATCTTGTAGTTCTCCTGTGATCTTGTAGTTCTCTTGTGATCTTGTAGTTCTCCTAAGATCTTGTAGTTCTCCTGTGATCTTGTAGTTATCCTGTGATCTTGTAGTTCTCTTGTGATCTTGTAGTTCTTCTGTGATCTTGTAGTTCTCTTGTGATCTTGTAGTTCTCCTGTGATCTTGTAGTTCTCCTGTGATCTTGTAGTTCTCTTGTGATCTTGTAGTTCTTCTGTGATCTTGTAGTTCTCTTGTGATCTTGTAGTTCTCCTGTGATCTTGTAGTTCTCTTGTGATCTTGTAGTTCTTCTGTGATCTTGTAGTTCTCTTGTGATCTTGTAGTTCTCCTGTGATCTTGTAGTTCTCTTGTGGTCTTGTAGTTCTCCTGTGATCTTGTAGTTCTTCTGTGATCTTGTAGTTCTTCTGTGATCTTGTAGTTCTCCTGTGATCTTGTAGTTCTCTTGTGATCTTGTAGTTCTTCTGTGATCTTGTAGTTCTCTTGTGATCTTGTAGTTCTCTTGTGATCTTGTAGTTCTCCTAAGATCTTGTAGTTCTCTTGTGATCTTGTAGTTCTCTTGTGATCTTGTAGTTCTCCTAAGATCTTGTAGTTCTCCTGTGATCTTGTAGTTCTCTTGTGATCTTGTAGTTCTCCTAAGATCTTGTAGTTCTCCTGTGATCTTGTAGTTCTCCTGTGATCTTGTAGTTCTCTTGTGATCTTGTAGTTCTCTTGTGATCTTGTAGTTCTCCTGTGATCTTGTAGTTCTCTTGTGATCTTGTAGTTCTTCTGTGATCTTGTAGTTCTCTTGTGATCTTGTAGTTCTCCTAAGATCTTGTAGTTCTCCTGTGATCTTGTAGTTCTCCTGTGATCTTGTAGTTCTCTTGTGATCTTGTAGTTCTCTTGTGATCTTGTAGTTCTCCTGTGATCTTGTAGTTCTCTTGTGATCTTGTAGTTCTCCTATGATCTTGTAGTTCTCCTGTGATCTTGTAGTTCTCTTGTGATCTTGTAGTTCTCCTAAGATCTTGTAGTTCTCCTGTGATCTTGTAGTTCTCTTGTGATCTTGTAGTTCTCCTAAGATCTTGTAGTTCTCCTGTGATCTTGTAGTTCTCCTGTGATCTTGTAGTTCTCTTGTGATCTTGTAGTTCTCTTGTGATCTTGTAGTTCTCCTGTGATCTTGTAGTTCTCTTGTGATCTTGTAGTTCTCCTATGATCTTGTAGTTCTCCTGTGATCTTGTAGTTCTCTTGTGATCTTGTAGTTCTCTTGTGATCTTGTAGTTCTCCTGTGATCTTGTAGTTCTCTTGTGATCTTGTAGTTCTTCTGTGATCTTGTAGTTCTCTTGTGATCTTGTAGTTCTCCTAAGATCTTGTAGTTCTCCTGTGATCTTGTAGTTCTCCTGTGATCTTGTAGTTCTCTTGTGATCTTGTAGTTCTCCTATGATCTTGTAGTTCTCCTGTGATCTCGCCTCTTGTCAGACAGAGCAAAACGGCACGATGTGGAAATTGGCAATAAGGACTAAAATGATGAACAATGTGTTGATAATATCTAACACCTTAATAAGAGTCCAAGTGAAACATCACGTATTTAAAAACATCTTCACTTCAGAGGGTCCTAAAGTACGGCGAGTCCCCCAGACTTATCTCCGTTTTGTTTTGATCCTCTTGAATTGTTTTGGTTTTAACTGATTAAACAGGAAATTCCTTCAAAGGCTTCCTGTCCGATGTTCAGAAAACAACAATCAAAGAAACGTTTATTTCTCCTTCATACACATCTCGCAACGCGGTTTAATCCCGCTTCAATGGCTACACACCTCTGGGGTTCTTATCACCTTGAAACACACATAGCTTAATAATCTTAAACATAAGACATATATATCATTAGACATAACCAGGAAGTAAGTTTACATACATGCTCTGCTCCCTCCATCACATGTTCCTTTTTACGATGCTATTTAATGCCTTCATCTTTATTTATAATAATCTAGGGCTGGGCAACGATTAAAAGTTTTAATCGCGTTAATCGCATGAGTTCCTGTGATTAATCACGATTAACGCAAAATTCAATAATGAATTCAAAAGTAGTGTATAGCGCACTTTTATTGTAAATGTTCTTCTCAACTTAAACATTGTAATCAAAGCAAATAAATACAAAACTAAAGCTTATTGCATTGGTTGCAGTCTGGACGCAGAGTGGTGTGGGTCTCCTCTCTGACTGCAGCTGGGTCTGCTGCGCGAGGCTACACTGACAGCCTGTGAGAGCTTTAGGAAGGGGGAGGGGCTTACGGCAGCACCCGCTGCTCGTTGAGTAACTGCAGAGCAATACGTGCTTTCACGTGAGTTTCTCACACCAAAAAAAGTCTCCAATAACACCAGAAAAAGTCGCTAGATTTGTCGCTAGTAGCTGTTGACAAAAAAAAGTCGCCAAGGGGGTTTGGAAAGTCGCCAGATTTAGCGAGAAAGTTGCCAAGTTGGCAACACTGTTTCCTCTTCCCTGTGAGCGCCGCAGCAGACATGCGCAGCAGTAAGCAACATACGAGGCTCGCTCACGATGGAATTTTACAAAATAAAAGCCAGTGAGCAACAGACTTTTAAATAAATATGAGTTAACATGAAAATAACACGTTAGCGTTCCCAGCCCTATAATAATCATAATCATAATAATAATCATAATAATAATAATAATAATAATCATAATAATCATAATAATCATAATAATAACAATCATAATAATAATAATAACAATCATAATAATAATCATAATCATAATAATCATAATAATAATAATAATAACAATCATAATAATAATAATAATAATAATCATAATAATAATAATAATAATAATAACAATCATAATAATAATAATAATAATAACAATAATAATAATGCATTCGACTTTTTAAGAGCTTTTCTGAGTACTCAAAGAAGATGCTCAACAAAGAACAACAACAAAACAAAACAAAGAGAAATAATGTCTGAGAAGGAGGAGGAGAACAGTGTGTTTGTGGTTGTAGGCTATATTGAAGACTTTCTTGAAGTTGGGGGGGGGGGGTCTGATGGTTTTTTGGAGTGAGTTCAAGAGGTTGGGAGCGGCAATGGAGAAGGCCCTGTCCCCCCAGGACTGATGGTCCTGCAGAACGGAAGGGGGGCGGGAGGTGATATTAATGCGTTTGAAGTGGATACGCTGGGGGACGGGGAGCCATCGGAGGTCATGAAGGACGGGGGTGATGTGGTCACGGGTGTGGGAGTGTTAAAACTGGAGCTGTAACAGTTGAACCTATTCCCTAACAATCTAAAGCAGCATGCATACGTTTCAGTAATATAAAAGACTTCCTGCATCAATGAGTCACTTCCTGTAAAACGAAACATTCTTTACATACGGCTAAAAATGAGCTGGTGTTGAAAGCAGAGAGAAAACTGTTGAACCAGAAACAAGCTCATATTTTTTCACTCCTGTTTGGCTGAGAGCGAGCCCATTAGACTGTTTGCTTTCTGAGGATATTAAACTCTCCATTCCCGTTAAAAAAAAAAAACGTCCCCTTGACCCTTCTCTCTCTCTCTCTATCTTATTCTGCAACAGCACCATCACTGGGAAGCATAATGACTCCCGCTTCTCTTTTGAAAACCGTAATCAGACTGGTATGAAGGATGTGGAAGGAACATTCTGAGAGTGAGGAAGGTCAAGCAGGAGGTCGAGGAAATAAAGAGACATGAAGACTTACTGGAAGAGAATATCAGAGGTATGAATGATCGTCTGTGGTGTTAGTTTGAAGTTAACTTTAACACGCAGTCACTCCGAGTTTCATTGACGGGTCTTTAATGAGTACCTGGAATAAAAGTGTAGTTTAGTTTGATTCCTGTGCTCTTCTCCTTCACACACACACACACACACACACACACACACACACACACACAGAGGACTATCCACCTGAGTAACCTTGTCCCGTAGTCCAGGACGGCCTGCTGCGTGCTTGGAGTATTTGGATTTGGAGGATATTATTCCACAAAAATAATCAAATGTGGTTAATGCGCGCCCCATGTATGGAGGCTGTAGTCCTTCAAGCGGGCGGCCCAGGTTCAGATCCAGCCTGTGGCTCCTTTCCCGCATGTCATACCCCACTCTCTCTCTCTCCCTGATTTCCGACTCTATCTACTGTCCTATCTCTCAAATAAAGGCACAAAAAGCCAAAAAAGACTCTTAATGTCGATGTCAGACTGAACTATTCAGGCACAAATTCAGTCCAATCCAGCAGACGGTGGGTTTCTGTAGGATGCCTCACGACCTCCCAACAGAATTCTAAAATGTTTGATTTATCTTCCATTTTTTTGCCGTCTTCGATGTGTCCAGTCATGTGTGACCATTGAGAGCACATCGCTCTGCTCGTGCAAAAGTCATGAGCGTGAACAAACACAATGGTGTAGAATGTAGAATGATGAAGTTGGTGCTGCGAGATGGAACTATGAGACAACAACAACACTTTCTTTTCTGTTTTATACAGTCTTCTTTCCAAAGGTCTTCACCGGTCATGATGATTGGTCGTCTGTCATTTCTGTGGGTCAACTCACGGCACAGATCTGTGCCTCGGTGATCCCCGCTGACACAGCAGACGAAAAGATTGTGTCACGTATTGCACTGCACTCCTGACTCATTCCCGACATCGTCGATCTGTTCTCCCCAGCTACATGTGGACTTCTTCTCCTGCCAGTTCCCAGGGAAAAAAGTCTGCGTGAAGATCAGAGGCCATCGGGAGGAAAGACTCTCGAACGGCCATTCCAGGCAGAACCTGGCTCGGGGTCATACAGTTCCTATTGTTCAGTTCCTGATGTCCTTCCAGTCTGGGCCAAATATTTCAATATTGTGAAGAAATATGAGCGACCCCCCCCCCCCTCCCAAGTTGGACCGATCCCAGCTTGGTGTTGACATATGACTGGCCCATCATGACTAAGGAACTACATAAAATAAAAAAAGGTCTGGTTGTTGTGTGACTTCAAAAGTTAAAGCTCGACACCATTCTCAAGAAAATATCAAACGCACACACCGAGCTCTGAACTGAGACATACCCCTTCTGTCCTTCAGTCTGAGCAGCTCATTAAAGGAATATGAGCCACCTCGAGTGGCATGCTCGTGTGCATCTGTCATTTCAATCCCGTTGACCTGTTGTGACGGTCCCAGGCTTTTACAGTAGCAGCATCCAGCCCGCCATGAGGTCCTTCCCCCACGGGACAGCAGGCTAACCTGGTGGCTTCAGAGGGCGAGCCCTTAACTGAAAGGCCAAGAGATCCGTCTGTACCGATGTGTCAGAGCGGACTGGAGTGAGACAGTGAAGTATTCCTGACTCCAGAGGCACGCCATCCTGCTGACCGTGCACCGGTCATTACTCCTGCACTTTCAAACCGTGTCCTTTGTTAACTTTCACTGCGAGGTTCAGAGGATTTCACTGTTTGTTAGTTAATGCTAACATTAGCTCGCTCTCAGCGTCTGTGATGTTCATGCCTGTGTCCGACAGACTAAAGTTCTGCCTCTAATCCCTCGAGTAAGAGGAAGCCTGACCGGACGTGTTCAATATGCAGCGTCTGCAAAAAGTCAGTGAAGAACTTCAGAAACGAGTCAAAGGCCTGAGCTCACATTCGACGCCACCAATCAGAGTTTAAATTAAGTGGGACAACGGCCAACAACAGCTGACTGACGCACATGTGCTGCCAAATCTGAACGGACAATAAAAATAACAAATCAATCGTCTGTATTAAAAGACCTGCTCTCCTACAGCGTTGTCAACAAGGAAGGCTTTATGGTGTGTTCCATTCACCTCAGATTTCGGATCTCGGAGCTGGGAATGACGTCACACCCGAGTTAACCGCGTTCCAGCTGCAAGTCGGACAAGCAACATGGACGCCTCAAGGAGTACCTTTGTTTTGTGAGTTAATACCTGACGATAACAACACAATACACCTGATAGTTTGTGTGTTAAAATATAAAAAGACGACGTATCCGCAGATAGAACTCCATACCATCAGTGTGATTGATTTAATTAGGCTAAAGGAGGACTAAGCTGCCAATAAACACTGTAGTGTTGGATGTGTCCATGTTGGATTTGAACTCAGACTACTGATAAATCCACTGAGTTTCCAAGTCAGAATTCAGACTTCAGTATCAGACCGGCAACTCTGAAATCCGGCTTCCCAGATCAAAAATGGAGATTCATAATTGCGTCATTTTTTTAACGAGTAAGATTCTGATTAACATTTATCTGATTTAAGCCGACACATTTTATTCATATTAAAGGGAATCTGTTTGAATCTAAAAATCTATTTTCAGTCCAATCATCAGCCTAAGAATAGAAATACACTCATGAGATAGTGAAAGATTCCCCCCTTTAAGAGACGGCCTGTTTAAAGAGACCTGAATCAGCAGTGACCACGGCGTTGTGTTTAAACGACACAGCAGATACTGCAGCTCATGAGATGTGTGAGGCCTCCAGGTTTCAGCGCCGCGCCTGCAGAGGAGCCGTGATGCACTCTGGAACGCCCTTTCCTGACGCTCTCACAGGTAGGTAAACCTTCACCTCTCAGGACGCCTCCGGAGCACAGATATAGTGTTTCATGTTACCAGCTGAGAGTTCAACCGTAAGCCAACTCCGATATCAAAGGAGTCAGAATCAGAGCATGTGCAGCCCCCTCTGATGTCCATTCAAAAGAGCCGGGTTCAAAAATGCAAGTCAAGACGGGAGAATCTTGAATGTGACAGCAACGAGACGACACAGATTCCTCGCCATTGCATCATTTCTGTGTCACATCTCGTTATTAAGTATAGTAAATGAAAATACAGAAGAACACAGAGACAGAATGTCAAATTGTATGAGTAATGGTTGTGTTAACATTTCTTTACAGTAAAACTTGTCCGGTTGGATCTCGTTGACTGTGATGGTCATCCGTGACTCCTCACCAGGATGTTTCCTGACTCCAGGCACACAGTCGGAGTGTCTGTTGGGTCTTTGCTGAGTGCTGCAGCTTGTTTGGCCAAAACAGACACAACACCGCCATGTTCATCAGACAGGGAGCCGCGACAGCCCAGGTTGTGTCCTTGTTGATCCGCACAGAGCACCCCGACGACTGCTGGAAAATAACTGCACACACACACAAACACACACACACACACACACACACACACACACACACACACACACACACACACACACACACACACACACACACACACACATTGTACAATCCGACTGATCATTCCAAACCCGATGCACAATAACGTCTATTTCTACAAACATTAAGGAGGAAGCCTTCTTTGCATTCAGAGTGTCTTAATGGATATTTCTTCTGATTGATGACAACGTGCCCTTTAATATAATGAAGCTCATTTCGCTGTGAAATACAACACATCATCTCTACGAGCCCGCAAATTCTATCTGCTGCTTCACTGAGCTTTGGCATCCAAATGGAGCCGCATCTCAAATTAGAGGGTCAAATCATCAGAAGCTTCAGGAATCAATTGGAAAAAAAAAAAAACAGAAATTCTTCTTGAGTGTTGATACCTGTCGTCACATTGCTGCTCTTCAGACATACACTTACAGGAGTGAGGAGCATCAGGGGAGGGGAGGGGGTACCTGCACTCGCCATGAAACAGACTGATAAGATGAAGGTTGTGATCTCTAATTGATTCCCCTTCCTGTTTCATTTCACTCATGAAGGGAGATGTAGATGGAATCATTTTTAAGCCTGGTGACATGGTGGAAAAGAGGAAGTTAGCATTAGCAAGATGTGTTAATATGTTGTGTAGTCGAGGGGGGGGGGGGGGGGGGGGGGGGGGGGGCGTGAAATGAAATGATTAGAGCTGCATGGGAGGAAACAGCTCATGGAAATGATTCCTGATGTTGATGTCGGATGGTTCTGTGGATTATTACAGCTGTATATCTCACATGGACTTGTGCCAAAGGCCAGAAAGAAGCAAGGCATCGTTAAAGACTGAATGGATACTTTTTAGAAATAAAATTAAACTCTAAGTGTCTGCACACTCAGCTCCCTTAAGCTCTCATTAGAGACGTTCTGGGTTGAGAGAGAAAAGGTTCACCAGCGGTTTGATCCCAATGTGAGGGCTTCTTTATTTCGTTTTATTTTATGTGGAGGAAGTCAAAAATCCACACAGCATTACATTCTTCTTTCTCTCATTTCTTACATATAAGGCTTTCCAATTACAGAGAACTCCTGAAAATGTCCTGATATTTCCTGGAGGAGCTGCACTCCTTTCAGTGGCAAATGAATTGAAGTCATTAGTTATTTTAGAAATAGGTGTTTTCCTTCTAATCACAGTAATGATATGGAACAGTGGCCAATCAGTGGTTGTAGGAGCCATAAATGTAAGTTGATTGTGTATTTGCTGTCATGGCTTGTTTACTGATTTGTTTATTATTTACGGTCTTCTTGTTATTGGTGGTGGGTGGCAGTGATTATATGGGCCGCACTCACCTGTTCACCGGGTTTTTGGCTAAAAAAAAGTCTTAATATGTAGTTGAGTCTTTCTGGTGCCGACTAGCGAGGGTGAAGACGTTGAACTTGAGGTTATAACAGTGACAAATATAAAACTACTACTCCAGCTCCAGCTGAAGTCAGAGTTAGATCACCTCTAAGTCAGAATATAAATATAAATACACAGTAATGCATATCACTAACAGAGAGAACACAAACTGTGTTTTTGCCCCGGGTGCAGGAGATTTATGTGCAATTAAAACCAACAAAGACTCAAGGTCTGAAT
This sequence comes from Labrus mixtus, assembly GCF_963584025.1. NCBI lineage: Eukaryota > Metazoa > Chordata > Actinopteri > Labriformes > Labridae > Labrus > Labrus mixtus. Next base: position 1,320,297 of record NC_083621.1, on the reverse strand, counting down.
ATGAGAACGAGAGCCTACGATTAAACTGTTCAAATAGTCTGCTGCATGACATCTTTGTCAACAGCCTCATTACGGATAATTCACCGAGCGAACACACTGCTTCACATTCAACTTTCCAAGCAGGTAAACAAAACTAAATGTAGTGTTTGCAGCTCGCAGAGAGGCAGCATGAGCAGACTCTTTATAACAGCAGATGCACCCTCGAGTGAGCGGGGACATAATCAGTGATATGTCCCTCCCACACACACACACACACACACACTCTCTCTTAATACTCCACCATCTGGCTCCTGCTACAGGTGGTTCAGCGTGAACTTAAAACATATCAACCATCACCCCCCCCCCCCCCCCCTCAAGCTGTGCCAGCCGTCATCTGTCATTGCAACAGAGATGACACCGTTACCATAACATTTAGAGCTTGATTGTGGGTCGATTTTGGAATAAATACACAAATGATGACATCATGCCGGAGTGATAATTTGTCGAGATGTGCACCGATGTCATGTCAAAAGAAACTGGGACAAAAGGAGGCCGAAAATAGACATCTGTCCTGACAGAAGACCGGAGTAGCCTCTCGTGCTCTGTTACGGCGTCCTGTCAGGCGACGCTCTGCACGAGAAGAGGTCGTGTCATTGTTCTCCTCACAGCTGCTCGGCTCGATGCGGTCCAAGAAACATGAAGTCAAGACGAGCCGGGCGAGACTCAAACTGTACAGATGGAAAAAGCACATGAATATTATATGTAACTATTTGTTTTGATTCCTACATTTAGGTAATCTGCTCATCATGCTACATATAAGACGTCCTAATTAGTGGGGGGGGGGGGGGTTCGGAGCCTCAAGGGCAGTGGGCAGTGAACTGGCCAAACACAAGTCCCTACAGACTGAGGTACTGCCGATGAGACGTCAGATTTAGTCGGGATTCAGACCTCAGGAGGACGCTCCTGAAGGACTTTCAGTGGTCTGAGTTAAAATCCAACATGGCTGCTACATGCATCAACAGTAACGTTTAAGCCGTGACTACGGTCGCACTGTGACTTCTGTTTTCTTGCTCTGTGTCCCGTATTTCAGGTAGAGCAACTAAGGATTTTCTGCAATGATAGAACAATAAACACGACGTTGGAGGATCCATTAAGTTTTTAACTCTGACAGGAAGAAAGCTTCTTTTAAAAAATGGACCCCAGCAGACAGAGAACAAGGCTTATGTACAAGGAAACAAAGAGATATGAGGAACAACGGGCAACAGTCTTTAGTGTGATCCTTAAAAAACTGAACAGTTTATCCTCTGTAATGTGTTTGCAAAAGGTTGTGACAGCATTTCACAGCCACACAGTCCGACACACACACACGAGATCAGAGGAAAGGGAAGTGAATGGTGTCTCTGGGATTCCTCTAACACAAGCTAAAGTCTGGCAGAGAGAGAAAAGCAGAAAGAGGGGACAAAGACGACGGAGAGATAGAGGCAATGAGTGTGAAAAAGAGAGGGAGAGATTTGGAATTGCTGCCCTCCACATTGTGAAAGATATCGCTCTATTAGCATAAAATGACAATGGCGGAGGGTTGCCTCTGCTTGAGGGATTGTCTGAGATCAGCTTAATCTCAGAGTGCCGGCAAATCTGATGACTCCCCGAAAGTTTAATCATACCGCCAGGGCAAGAGAGGACCTGATGAGCGCCGAACGACACGCCGGGGTATCCACTCCAGCAAACTGGTTCCTTTATGAGCGTCACATGATCCCACAATGTCTCGCACGGCAGGACATCACCGTTCTTTATGTGTCGGCTGGCCACCGACCGCCCTCGTAAATGTTTCAAGTTCTGTGACATGGAGCGACACCTGTGAAATCTTACATTATTTATCTGGTCATTATCATGCCTTCCACTGCTCCTGCTGATGAGACTTGTAAAAAAGAGACCCTGGACGGGTGATGGAGTATGTTTCTGTTATAAGGTAGTGACAGAGCTTTCCTTTTGCCAGCTGAAATCTTCCATCAAGATTTTTTTAACAGAGAAGTAATTGTCAGAAGAAGTTTGTTTTCAGATTTTTTCCAGAAACGACCTTGAAGGTTGGAATACATAAACAAAGCATTTCTTTAAACAACCCAATTCCATCACTACATGTTCTGTTTCTCCAGCTAATAGTTCTCTAGGGACCTCCATATCTCTTAAAATCATCGATATCAAGGCAAAAACAAGAAGATATAAATAATAGACATGCAGCTGCAGCAGCATCCATCTGTCACTCACAGCAGCAGCTGCAAAGTTATTCATTTTATGAAAGGACGAACGTGCAGCCGGTTATGTTGCAGACCAGATGTACAGAGGCTGTACTCCTTGAAACGGCTGTGGGTTCGAATCTGACCTCGGCCCATCACCGCATGTCATCCCTTACTCTCTCATCCCAACACTTCCTGTTTCTCTGCAGATGTCCTATCCATTAAAGGAAGACTGTTCAACATGTTCCACATCAATAAATCATAAAGTCTGTCCTGTGTAAATGTGTCTCTGAGTCCTGACTGTCTACAATGAGGGAGAAGCTCGAGTCCTGCTGGCTGTGTTGTTGTCAGAGCCGTGTTTACATGGACGGGACGGCCGGCTCCTCCCCTTGTGTATAAAAGCTGTTTTAGTCAAGAACTAGAGAGAAGAAGAACATACTCACTGATTATTTGGATGTTAGTAAGAGTTTTTAGATCACGCTCATTCTGTGTCAGTTTACATGAAATGTGAAGCTACGAGCTAACTAAAGAGCGCTAACATTAGCATGCTAACACAACAATGTGAAGCTACGAGCTAACTAAAGAGCGCTAACATTAGCATGCTAACACAACAATGTGAAGCTACGAGCTAACTAAAGAGCGCTAACATTAGCATGCTAACACAACAATGGAGGACACAGGTGATTGCAGCTCGAGCAAGGGACAAAATTGTCCGCCGCTTGAGCTTAATGGTGCTTAATTACGGTGCGTTCAATTTGGTTACTCCGTGTGAAAACGGAGAGGGCGCTGGAGCCAATCCCAGCTGTCATTGGGCGAGAGGCCGGGCTACGCCCTGGACTGGTCACCTGTCAATTACAGGGCTGACATATAGAGACAAGACAACCAGCCACACGGATAACATTTCAAACTAATTGTTTTGATTGTTTTTTCTTAGATTTTTCCCAATGAATCACTTAAAAATGAAATAATCATATTTATCTGTTTGTTTAGGACTACAGACTGAATTTAATTGAAACGACTGAAACGTCAATCTGGTTTAGCGACCCTTGTGTTATCAGGGCCCGGTTCTGATCATGGACAATCCTTGGTCAACAGTTTATATCCTTTGATGCTTTAAAGATCCCTCGTATTCAGTCTGTAGGATTTAGGGGATGTAAACATCACCAAACGCTGGCGCTGGAAATCCTATTAGATTCATGCATTATACTGTATCTTAAGCTGCTGGACGGATTCCAATGTTTTGTTGAAGGGAAGATCGGCTCAAAGGAATATGAATTGTAATGTTCCCTGACAGTATGCCCCCAGAACATATCTTTTATGAACAGATGGATGGAGGCTATACTGGTGGGGAGGCATCCTTTTTTTCAATGACAGCAAGTTTTAAACATGCAGCAACCTCTAGTGTTGAAAAATGAAGCCGATGCTGAAGTGTAAAATCCTGCAGTTCCTGGAGTGTCCACTAGAGGCTGGCTGCAGAAGCACAGGAAGTCACATACACACCCATTCTAAAAAGTATGTTTTTACAGCAGAGATTAACATGTTTACAGCCTGGTTCAAAAAACCAAATAGGTGTGATTAGCTCATGTCTGGATGGACACACACTGTACGGGGGGTGAATGTTTTGATGACTCATCAGTTTTGATTTGATGAAGGATAAGAGTTATTCACAATAAGGCGTGTAGCTGACCTGATTGACAGGTGGGCGCGGTGTAACGGTTTGTCAGGAGGTTTAAAACCCGCCTCAGCTCCAGCTCTCAGTCTGTCGTTAGGTTGACTGAAAGTTAGACTGAGACAGCATTTCCAGCATGGAGACCGCCATCGATGGGACTCCAGCGCCCCCTGCAGGAACAGACAGGTGAAGACACTCAGACTTCAAACACAAATATTTATCGTCTATGATTTGAACAAGTCCGGATAAATGTGTTATTTGTAGTTCTGATACACGAAGACTACGAGTTACTTCAAGTTAGACTGTCATGGCATCCTCACATGAAAATCAGTTATTTTTATTTCCAGTAATGTTTTTTATATTTGCCAAATAATCATAATACATTCTCTAAACAGCCAGTACTTTGTGATCATTTTGCAGCATTTATTCAGAATGTACAAAAACCTGTTCCTTGCAGCATTCAACAAACGTCTGAAAAGGTTTTAAAAAGTGTTGCATCCATTTTCCAATATTTAACAAAAGTGTGAAATGTTCCCTCGTTTACTAAACACCCAACTTTTAATAAGTGTTCCAAAAACTTTTCACACATGACTTGAATCCTGAAAGAAGTCCAACATTTGGCCAATGTGTGATTTGTTTTTTTTTACACCTCCAGTTCTTGCTGGATTTCTCCCAACGTTTAACAAAACAGTGAGATGTTTTTTTATGGTTGTACTTTATTTCTTCAGCTGGAGAGCAGCCTAACGTGCAAACTAAGAGAGGATCAAACTCAACACGTTATGGTTTGGCTCCGTGCCTATACTGGCAGTAAGTTAGCCAAAAGTGCACAACCACACGTTTCCAGGGTTTACACAATGCTGGTAGTTTATCACAAATTAAACATCGACCTTGCAAAGCCCAACTGTACGGCTACTGCTTTATCATGCATTAGCAACAAAGTGTCCGAATGAACCCTCACGTCATAGTTGAGTTCAATCAATCATTGTTTGTATAGCGCCATCTCATCTCGAGACGCTTTACAAAAATGCATATGGGATAATATACAGGAAGGATTTCTCCTTTGTATTCCTCGTGTTCCTGTTGTCCACACTTCCTTGTCCGCTGAGATGAAGGTCGGTCAGGACGCCGACTTTGACAAACACTGGGGTAGTCAATATCAACAGGACTCAATCAGGATCATTCACTCCGCTTGTCTGCACCGTGCTCCATGTCCTTTATATCAAACTATGAAACACTGTCATATTTCCACTCAAGACACTTTCTGAGTGAATTAGCCAACATGAGCTCCCTAGCGTCGGCACATCACTCACACTTTTCCCGTATCGTGAGTCTTAATTTCTTATTTGTCGCCCCATAATTGCCTGTGCTCCAACATGCAGCCATTCATAGAAAGACAAAACGGGGCGCTGAAGGGAAACAGATTTTCACATTTTTAGATATTCAACTTCTGTTCTTTCAAAGAGCAAAGTAGAGGATGCTCAGAATGTGAATTTATCATCCAGCTAATTGTCTTTTTTCTCACTGCTGTGCGCTCCCACTGAACAAGAAGCGGAGTTACATCAGAGTTATCTGCAGACAAGACCGCATGAATCCCTCTTTTTTCTTCTTCTCTCTGGCCTGGGGGTTCTTAGTTTGCATTCAAGGTCCAGTAAGACATGTTTGATCAGTACAATACAAGTGCCAGTTAAAGTTAAGCCTGAAGATTTAAATTCATTCTAAAATTCATCCTCTCTCCTCCAAGAACAATTCCTCTATAAGCTCCAGCACTTTGTGCACTTCAAAGGCCTCAAAACTGGAACTTCTTTGAGCGTAAAAACAAAGACGGCTGTGCTTTCTTTCAGGTTTTTTGGAGGGCAATATCAACAGAAAACCTCTAAAGAATGACAGAAACCGCACGGGGAAAAAAAAAATCCACCTGCAAAAGTTTTCTCTCTGATTTGAATGCAAAGTTGTCGAAACAAACGACGGCACGAGCTGGAGCCGAGACAAAGCTTGTAAGAAAGCGCAGAGAGTAAGCGAATGTGCCCCGTCTTATCGTCTGCCGCCACAGCACAGATTAGTGCTGAACGGAATAGAAAAAGGTTGCAAAGGAAGGAGGAGGACGGGGGGGGGAATAAAAGCTGCTCTCCAGTATTAGAACAGACAGTTGCATTAGCTTTCTAATAAGAAGAGACAGAGCAATACTGAGCACTGGAAAGAGACTGAGAAGCAGGGATCTCCCACCTCCCCTGTCCCCTCCCACCCACAATGCTTTGCTCTCCACCCACATCCTCTCCTCCATCCTTTTCTGCTTCAATCAGATAGCGGCTTGGTAGCATGTCATAGGTTTAACTCATACAGTATTAATTATACTCCCATCCTCTGACCTCGCTCGTACTGATAATCTACCTCGCACAACCCCCGCTCTCTGAATGGAGGCTCTTATCGTTACTAAAGTTGAACCCTTTAGCATCCGCTGCGCCCCGATGCCATGTGATCCCCTTTGTCCCGTAGGCCCTCCGATGATTTATGAGGCTTCCAGCTGCTCCTCGCCGTAACACTCTGGATGCGTCAGACACGGCGAGTGAAAAAAAACTCAGACTGTGTTATGGTGATGATTCTGCAGTCCTGTAACCGAGCCTTCATTTGACACACAGAGGAGCACATTCACGCTGCATTCAGACGGACTGCTGTTGATGTAGTTTTACAGAAGACTTCATATTTACCCGAGATAGAACATCGGTCAAAGACGTGCACTTCCAGCCTTCCAGTATTTCATCTTTGCTCTCGAGGAGTTAATGTAATATTCATCTTCGGCTCCGTCCTATCACTTAGTCAGCACAACAGTTGCCAGTCATCCTGATGGATTATCAACAGTGAGGTCACATTTATAAAGCAGACATATTCTATTTTATATGCCCAATACAGAAGCCTGCAATGACCAAGTGCCTGACTTGAAAAACACGAGGCCCACCATTCCTCTTGATAAAATAAAAGAAATCTCCTGCATGTGATTCCTTCTTGTTTTTGGACGAACACATTTTTTAGCCGCGATTAATCAAATTGTTAAGGCATGTTTGAAATTCCATTAATCTGCTTTTAAAAATAAGATGAGAGTATTTTACATGCTGTGTGCTTTTATTTTGAAAAACGGGTAGATGGAAGGTCAGGACATTAAATTAAGCGCAGAAACAGGAAGTGGTTAGGGATCCCAAACTGATGTCAAGCAGCTCAAAGGAACGGTAACAAAGGTCAATGTGTGATGTCATAAGGTCAATGTGTGATGTCATAAGGTCAATGTGTGATGTCATAAGGTCAATGTGTGATGTCATAAGGTGGATATTACTTTGGAGTCTTTGCTAGTAAGTTAGCATTCAGCTCAAAGCATTGCTGTAGCTTCAGACTCAAGAAGAAATGTTCTAGCCTAGCATGGCTGTGTAGGAAGATCGAGACATGAGCTAATCACACCTGTTTGTTTTTTTGAACCAGGCTGTAAACATGTTAATCTCTGCTGTAAAAACAGGCTTTTAGAATGGGTGTGTATGTGACTTCCTGTGCTTCTGCTCCAGCCTCTAGTGGACACTCCAGGAACTGCAGGACTACAGTATCGGCTTCATTTTTCAACACCCGAGGTCGCTGCTTGCATATTTCTAATTCTATTTTGGTGTGTAAATTAGTCACAAAGTCTCCACAGTTACCCCAACACATGTGCCCGTTCCAAGGACGCACGGCAATCACAGATTTAGCTGATATGTCTGCCATGTGGCACGAAGGACGTCCCTTGAAATGTGTCCTTGTTGTCATCCGTCCTTCTCAGAATGAAAAACAAAAAAAACAACACAGCTACATGTTCTGCATCACAAAGAAGACTCGACAAACTTTTTCCACAAACTCCCTTGAACTCGCACACCCCGCTACGCAGGCCATAAGTTCAGTCACATTTATGTAAATCATAAATGCGTTGGTGCGTTTTTTTTTCCTCGACAGGACGACCACTAACTGCAGGACACAGGGACTGAGTGATCGCAAAACATCTGAGAGCCTTCAATTATTGTCACCACAGGCAACCGCCGGGCTCAGGATGACAGAAAATGAAGCAAACCGCTGTCAGGACTCGGTGGTACACAGCACACACTCCCTGCCAAGGAAGGAGAGGAAGGAATAGTGAGCTGAATCCCAACACCTGGCTCTAATGAGATTGGCATGCATACCCCGCAGGTATTAGCATCACCCGGCTTGCATGAAATGTAGATTCCTAGAGATGGCAAAACCAACAGGATTAGCCTCCAAGGTCTTTGGTCCACCTACTGTATTTCTCATCGCTGCAGTGTTATGTCTAGCATGCATAATCATCAAAATACCAGCTGCATAACAAATCAAAGAATATGTGTGTGTTTAAGACAGAGGTCCCACCCCTGTCACTTTGTCAAGAATTGTGGAGGAGTTTTCTATTCACAGTCCAATTATGCAGAAGAGCTTCTGAGTGTTGTTTGTGTTTGTGTGGATCTAATGTTGAGTCTGCTTTTTTTTTTTAATTTTCCCACAAGATGCTGCGTTACTCGACATGCAGCAATTAAAACTTTAATTAGGCCGAAATGAGAAACTGTCTCTGACGTTTAATTTCTCATTTACTCATGTGAGAGTGAGGCTATGAAGTTTCATTAAGCGCCATCCGCCAGGACGACCAATATAGATCTTCTACAAGAGCCCGAGCAACTATCTGCAAATCCTTTGATTTATTGGAGCTCTGCGGAGAGAAACACAGGACAAATGTGAGCATTAGGCTTTAGTCATTTTGGTGTGTCAATGTGAGGGAGCACCACTGCACAGATTTCTATTTTCTTCTGCTTTGTGATTGAAAATGTGCACATTCACAGATGATGGTAATATTGGATTTTACTCTCTATGAGCCTGTGCATAATGTGCATAACAGCTGACTGACCAGCAGTATGGTGTGCTTTTGTAACCTTGAAGGCAGGGTTGGTAATCTTCTAAAACTAGCATGATTTTGAAAGTAGCACCCCCCGTGCTCCCTCTAAAGCCACGCCCCCTCACTTACATGTACGAGCGCCATTGCTCCAGAAGTGGACCTCAGCTCATCTCTGTTATTGTGTAGAAACTACGTCGTCCCATGTCTCATTCAGCGGTCAGTAAACTCTCAGTATAAACTCCTAAAGTCATCGGTGACGAGCTCTGAGTGTGAGCTAGAGCACGCAAGAGGTAGAGAGCGAGCAGGGAGACAGGGAGGCGTCTGATTGGTTCATCAGATTGGTACCACGTGGCAGACATTGGTGGAAGTTTTTACAGACTTACAAACTGATACAGATGATGGATTTTATTTGTTCCTTTTTCAGAGAACCTGAGTTATTAATTTCTGTCAGGACAAAATCTTAAAAAAGAGGATCTGGAGGAAATTACGAACCCTGCCTTTAATTCAAACCGTTCTGGATCTTTCATGCCATCGGGGACTTCATGGAGATTTCATCCATTGTTTTAACTCGTTGATTTTGATCCTTGAGATGCTCCAGAAAGCCCGACCCTGCTCTTAACTGCCCCCTTCAGATAAGAGAAGTAAATAATACTCAGACCTGGAGTGGAAACAGCATCTTCCATTTTTGCTCTTAAATATAGTAAAAGGAATGCAAATTAATTATCTACATAAATGCACCCACTTTTTAACAATGCATCGACCTGAATATTGATGCAGACTAGTGCATTCGGATTTACATTTCCTCTGCGGACTACTTGGACTGCATACAAAGCAGACTGGATTCTCTCTCTTTTTTTTTCTTCTTTTTTTTAGGGGAGAGTTCTGGCGTCTCAGGTTCAAGGACTGTGCCTACTGTTGCATGGCTTCAAAGATTTTGGGGGGGGATGAAAGTGATAATCTGCTTTCGAGTCACTCCCCAGCTGTGCTTGCTTCTTAGGCCACACAGACGCCCTCGGAATCAGAAATGAGGGCTGCCTTCCTGTCAGAGTCTGCCAGTCAACATGCTCAAGTCTTTGCCTAATGATACGACTCCTCTCTTAAGACTAAGCAACTGCACTGAGGCAAGACAACACAACTGCAATGTTAAGAGGCAATCAGTATTCCTGTCTCATATCTGAAATTTAGAAGCGAAGCAACAAGCGTCCCTGTTCTCTCTCTCTCTCTCTCTCTCTCTCTCTCTCTCTCTGGCTCATAATCCCACACCGCCTCAATGATTGTTAGTGTTCTCATGCTCAGAAATCTGCTCTGCCTCTGTGCTCTGTGTCGCAGCTGTCATGTCTTCCTGTTATGTCTCTGTGCTCACACTTTGGCAAACACAGGAGTCAAGCTGAATGAAGGAGACACACATTGGAACCTGAGGCCGCTTTTAAATCCTTATTTTTATGTTTTCATTTCTACAGATTCAACCAAAAAAAATGACTCCAAGATGTAGCACCACTGTATTTTATTTAGATAGTTTTTTATGACGCACATTCAACCAGGGACCATGCTGCCTGACTTATAATCATCAGTCATATTAGTTTTAGAGCTTGTATTGCTACTCGTCGTAATACGTAATAAGTGTTCAAATCAACATTGTAATTATTCATGTTTCTAAAAAACAGCTGACCTCTCACCCGACTGATCGATTGCTTCCTGTAAGTCTTCCTGTGTGTCTCAATCCTACTCAGTCTCAAGGTGCTGCTCAAGGTTTCAGCCTATTGGGGGCGCTGGTTCATCTCAGCTGGTAGAGCAGGTGTCCCGTGTACAGAGGCTACAGACCTCATCGCACTCGTTGCAGGTTTGTCTCCGGGTCCCGATGCCATTTTGGTGCACGTTATCTCTCAATGTCCTATCAAATAAATGCAAAAAGTTTGAATGTGCAGCCAGTTGTCCGGCCTAGTCTGCAGGTTGAAGAGAGGTCTGTCTCTGTTGGGACAGAGGAGAGGAGGACAGGAAACCAGAGGAGAGGTGGAGAGGAGACTAGAAGAGAGGAGGAGAGGAAACTAGAGGAGAGCAGACTAGAGGAAAGGAGGAGAGGAGACTAGAGGAGAGGAAACTAGAGGAGAGGAGGAGAGGAGAGTAGAGGAGAGGAGGAGAGGAAACTAGAGGAGAGCAGACTAGAGGAGGAGAGGAGACTAGAGGAGAGGAGGAGAGGAAACCAGAGGAGAAGAGGAGAGGAAACTAGAGGAGAGCAGACTAGAGGAGAGGAGGAGAGGAGACTAGAGGAGAGGAAACTAGAGGAGAGGAGGAGAGGAAACTAGAGGAGAGCAGACTAGAGGAGAGGAGGAGAGGAGGAGAGGAGGAGAGGAGAGTAGAGGAGAGGAGGAGAGGAAACTGGAGGAGAGCAGACTAGAGGAGAGGAGGAGAGGAGACTAGAAGAGAGGAGGAGAGGAAACCAGAGGAGAGGAGGAGAGGAGAGTAGAGGAGAGGAGAGGAGGAGAGGAAACCAGAGAAGAGGAGAGGAGACTAGAAGAGAGGAGGAGAGGAAACTAGAGGAGAGCAGACTAGAGGAGAGGAGGAGAGGAGACTAGAGGAGAGGAGGAGAGGAAACCAGAGGAGAAGAGGAGAGGAAACTAGAGGAGAGGAGAGGAGATGAGAGGAGGAGAGGAGGAGAGGAGACTAGAGGAGAGGAAACTAGAGGAGAGGAGACTAGAGGAGAGGAAACTAGAGGAGAGGAGGAGAGGAGGAGAGGAGACTAGAGGAGAGGAGGAGAGGAAACCAGAGGAGAAGAGGAGAGGAAACTAGAGGAGAGGAGAGGAGATGAGAGGAGGAGAGGAGGAGAGGAGACTAGAGGAGAGGAAACTAGAGGAGAGGAGGAGAGGAGACTAGAGGAGAGGAAACTAGAGGAGAGGAGGAGAGGAGGAGAGGAGACTAGAGGAGAGGAGGAGAGGAAACCAGAGGAGAGGAGGAGAGGAAACTAGAGGAGAGGAGAGGAGGAGAGGAAACCAGAGGAGAGGAGAGGAGGAGAGGAAACCAGAGGAGAGGAGGAGAGGAAACCAGAGGAGAGCAGACTAGAGGAGAGGAGGAGAGGAAACCAGAGGAGAGGAGAGGAGAGGAGACTAGAAGAGAGGAGGAGAGGAAACCAGAGGAGAGGAGAGGAGAGGAGGAGAGGAAACCAGAGGAGAGGAGGAGAGGAAACCAGAGGAGAGGTGGAGAGGAGACTACAAGAGAGGAGGAGAGGAAACCAGAGGAGAGGTGACTAGAGGAGAGGAGGAGAGGAAACCAGAGGAGAGGAGACTAGAAGAGAGGAGGAGAGGAAACCAGAGGAGAGGAGAGTAGAGGAGAGGAGGAGAGGAAACTAGAGCAGAGGAGACTAAAAGAGAGGAGGAGAGGAAACCAGAGGAGAGGAGAGTAGAGGAGAGGAGGAGAGGAAACTAGAGGAGATGAGACTAGAGGAGAGGAGGAGAGGAAACTAGAGGAGAGGAGAGTAGAGGAGAGGAGGAGAGGAAACTGGAGGAGAGCAGACTAGAGGAGAGGAGGAGAGGAGACTAGAAGAGAGGAGGAGAGGAAACCAGAGGAGAGGAGGAGAGGAAACTAGAGGAGAGGAGAGGAGGAGAGGAAACCAGAGGAGAGGAGAGGAGGAGAGGAAACCAGAGGAGAGGAGGAGAGGAAACCAGAGGAGAGGTGGAGAGGAGACTAGAAGAGAGGAGAGGAGAGGAGAGGAGAGGAGAGTAGAGGAGAGGAGGAGAGGAAACCAGAGGAGATGAGAGGAGAGGAGGAGAGGAAACCAGAGGAGAGGAGGAGAGGAGACTGGAGGAGAGGAGAGGAAACCAGAGGAGAGGAGAGGAGAGGAGACTAGAGGAGAAGAGGAGAGGAAACCAGAGGAGAGGAGAGGAGAGGAAACTAGAGGAGAGGAGAGGAGACTAGAGAGGAGAGGAGAGGAAACCAGAGGAGAGGAGGAGAGGAGACTGGAGGAGAGGAGGAGAGGAGGAGAGGAAACCAGAGGAGAGGAGACTAGAGGAGGAGAGGAGAGGAAACCAGAGGAGAGGAGAGGAGAGGAGGAGAGGAAACCAGAGGAGAGGAGAGGAGAGGAGACTAGAGGAGAAGAGGAGAGGAAACCAGAGAGGAGAGGAGACTAGAGGAGGAGAGGAGAGGAAACCAGAGGAGAGGAGAGGAGAGGAGACTAGAGGAGAAGAGGAGAGGAAACCAGAGAGGAGAGGAGAGGAGGCTCTGTAGCAACATCTGGAAGTTACTTGACTTCCTCCTGTATCTGCGTTCCTCATACATGTCAACGATCATCCATTATTTCTTCTTTCTGCTCGTCAGTAAAGCGCTTTGTTAGGTTGTTGTTTTCTGAACACAACACATATTTTGCACATCTCTCCTTTCTTTCCCTTCAAAGGTTTGTTTTTTTAAGGTTTCCTTTGTCAGATTTACATATTTAATGGTGGTAAGCCTCCCTGAAGAAAATATGTGATTATTAATATCAAGCTTTATAAATAAAATTAGCATGATTTTCCCATTAGCTCCTTTTGTTGGCCGTAATCCGCCAAAAGGAGTGTGTCCACATATTTAGCCAGGCACCGTGCCTGGGAGCATATTGTTATTTCCAGCACTAGCCCGAGGCAAAGAGTGTAACACACATACAAATACTACTGGGAACTGCCCAGTAAAATTACAATGGAGTAGCTGGAGGTTAATAGTCTTGCTGGGGGGCAACGCAGTTAAGGAGGTTAAGAGCGGATGGTCAGTCTGTTCTTTTTAACGTCCTTAATGTGAATCTTTGATGTGGGTATGACGTCATATCATGCTCTGTTTTTAATAGTTTCATCTGGATGATTGTAAACCAGATTGACTGTGTTTGGAGGCATTGCTCTAACCGGCGAGGAGACGAGCCCGGGTTCTTCTTCTTCTACAGAATTTAAAGATTAAAAGCAACACAGAGAGGAGGAGATCGTGGATTAACGCTGTTAGACGCTCCACTGTCCCTGTGAGGGAACAGAAGAACAGACTTCTCCTCATACTGACATCAAATATTGTGTTCACTTGATCTAAATATTCCTGCCTTTAACAAACATCTCTGCCCCACAACACTGACCGACAGCTGACAGTCATCCTGATGCTGTTGTTAGCTAACATTAGCTGATTAGCAATCTTAGGCTAATGCTTTGATGAAGAGTTTTTTCCTTCACTTCCCAAAACATCAGCATCATTGATCCAGAAACATACAAAAAAATACATAAAGCTGTCCGTGCGTCTGTAGACTTTCATCCTGCAGCAATGTTAGGAGACTGATTCTCCTCTAAATATCAGCAAACATCACTGAAGTGGCGTTCTGGTGTTACGGTTAAAAGAGTGACCATGTTAACTGATGACAAACGCGACTGAAAGTGACTTAACAAAACGCCTCTTTGTTCAGTTTTTTTTATCATCATAATGTCAAAAATACTTATTAGATATGTTTTAATGAAAGCTGAACAAAGAGGCAATCATTAGGACACATAACGTCCTTCAACCACGGACGCATTCGGCTGAACGTCACCAGATAACATGGTTATCTTCATATCTTCGGTTGTCCGGTGCGTCGTCATGTGTGGTTCAGAGGAGAAGGAAAATTAAAGAGTCCGTGCTGCGCATTTTCCAACGTTTGCAACGGCTGAATGAAATCTTCCACAACATCTCCCATCGTCTCTGTAGAGTAAAAGTCCTCCCACGTCATCCAGAAGGCATGGTGCTGTATATTATGAATGAAGTGTGCAGCTTCCCTAATGGATTGAGTTTATTGTGAGGAGCCCGTGGTGGTTGATTTTTAGCCTACACTAGCCATTAACATTTGATTGCATTTTAAGATCATTGTCAGGCGGAAACATCATATCACTTTCATCAACCTAACAGCAAGCAACAGAAACATAGAAACCACGACGTGAGAGGAGCTCTTAGACACGGATCACGAGGATCTTTTGGAGGGTTGACATCGGTTGAATGTAGCTCGTGTCACTGTTCAATGTCGGCGTTTAAAATTTAATATAGCGTCTCAGAAGAAAAGCGCTGCACATCCGTCCTGTCTCTATGACAACAGTGTGTTGACAACGGCCGCTGTAAGACCGACACTGCTCCGTTACTTTTTACTGCATGTTTTATATTTTAGATCGTTTATTTTTTAGGGCCCGACTGATATGGAAATGTTGGGGCCAATAACGATGTTGAGGAGAGAAAAAAATCTGTTACCGATTTATCGGCCGATATCTTATAAATTTTACAAACTGAATGAATTACATATGAAGTCTCATTTCCATGGTTTTCAGATCTTCTAAACTTTAACTTTCAATTATAACTGAAGGTTGGTTGTTGAGACGACTGTATGTCTGTTCACAGTGTGAGGAGAATATTTGGGATCGGGCCGTCATTACCACTGGAGCAGAATGATAGCCGTGAGTTTCAGAGAGCAGACTGTCTAATAGCCAATTTGTTTCTGTGACTGTTGGATCTCTGCCTGTTGTTTGTGTGAAGAGTGCATTCAGTTTGTTTGTGATGCAAGATTACAGATATCGAGCTGGAGTCGTTGTCTGTAATTAGAACATCCATTAAGTTACACTAACTTTTCATGGCCTGGATCAATCAAAGAATGGGGCCCCCAAGGGCATGTCAAGGTGCTGAAAAGAGAACTGAGCCTCTTTTATTACCAGTACACGGAGAAAGAACTGTAGACTGTTAATATTACTGGATTAAGGCTGAGTGACGTCCCCCATCTGTTCCTGCAGGGGGCGCTGGAGTCCCATCGATGGCGGTCTCCATGCTGGAAATGCTGTCTCAGTCTAACTTTCAGTCAACCTAACGGCAGGCTGAGAGCTGGAGCTGAGGCGGGTTTTAAACCTCCTGACAAACCGTTACACCGCGCCCACCTGTCAATCAGGTCAGCTACACGCCTTATTGTGAATAACTCTTATCCTTCATCAAATCAAAACTGATGAGTCATCAAAACATTCACCCCCCCTTACAGTGTGTGTCCATCGAGACATGAGCTAATCACACCTATTTGGTTTTTGAACCAGGCTGTAAACATGTTAATCTCTGCTGTAAAAACAGGCTTTTTAGAATGGGTGTGTATGTGACTTCCTGTGCTTCTGCAGCCAGCCTCTAGTGGACACTCCAGGAACTGCAGGATTTTACACTTCAGCATCAGCTTCATCTCTCAACACCAGAGGTTGCCACCCAATTTAACCTGCCATATTACTGAAGCAATGCATAACCACATCATCCTGAAACATGTCCTGCCCATGAGCCTAAACCAGGACATGCACCAGCGTCTAGAATGTATAGCACAATCTACAGACATGAACATTTTCAAAAATGATTACTAAGATTTGCCACATTCATCACGGGAATGTAGAAACAATAACTCTCTTAGGTCAGCATATTTTTGGGTTAGGACCTCAATGGCCAGAGGATTTAGTGCAATTCCCATTTAATCAACTGGGATAAAAGTCACAGGAAACGCCCCTAAAAGCAACCATATGATTGAAAAAAGAAATTGCCTCCTCCGCAGGATACATAAGTTGTCATGTCAGACAGCGACACTTCACTAGAACAGTCATCCTCATTGTTATACCTGTGCTTCTATGACAAGTCGATATGTCTGCAACTTTAAATAAAAGACCTTCTCAAGTCAAACAGCTTTAACTTGATAAAGCAGAATACAGCTGCTACATGCAATAACCTTCATGCATACCAGTCAGCAAAATCCAGGAAGTACAATACGAGGGACCTCTCACATGACTGACACAAATCCAATGGTTTTGATACTTGTGTGATTTTCTACAGTTTTGTGCTCTGGTCTGTCAAGATGTTTTATCGTAAAGGCGTAATGGGACATGATCTGCAGCAAAAGCCCACTGGTTATGTGCTCCAGACTCCCGGGGAATGAAACTTCAAATTGGGGCACAGAATGAGCTCCTTTTCTGTCGTTTCTCCCCCGCGGTAAGATTTATGCGAGATATGTTTCCATCTCATGAACCAGTTCACGGTTATTCTTTTGTGCTGCAGAGTACCACCATTTCTACATCCTGAAATATGTATTATATTATCGACTTAAAGGTCCAATTTGTAAGATGTATAGTGAGTGAAATGATAAAGTGACCTTACTATATGATCAGACATTAAGGAAACATGCTATGTTGAAGTGCTGGCTTCTCTGACAACAATGCAGCAGCCAGTATGTCCTCCTTCTAACTTTAGATTCTGCTCCTGAATGATCTGGATTTGTTTGGACCAGAGAAGGTAGGCGCTTTTAAGACACACCCCCACACGGCCGTTTTGGACGCCCCTCGGTTTGCCAGATATGAGAGCAGTTATCAGGTCAACAGGTGTTGCAGCGATGGAAGCGGGCAAGAGAAGTGGTTCAGATAGAAGTGATTGTACCCGACCTAAAAAGCCTCTGCATGTTTCTAATAAGCTCCACGAGCAGAAACGTGCTCAAACTAGGATCAATATTGGAGATGCTTTTGAAAAATGGAGAGAGGTTAGAACACAGAAAGGTTTACAGACCCATGCAGAGCTGGATAAACACTGAAGCTTCAGAGTCCACCACATGGTGACCTGTGTGAGCATGGACTCTAGAGAGGAGTGGGGGGGGGGGGAGACAGCTCTCTATGATGTTTAGAATTCGGACTGCAGTACCCATTTTAACCACTAGGTATCAGAGTTACATATTTCTCCTTTAAAGAGGGTCATTGTAGTTCTGATTGTATTAGAAAAACGTTTTTGTCCGAAGAGAGAAATGTTCAGACTTTCATCAACCTTTAATTAATTAATTAAACACGTAATCTACAGGAATTAAACCCTGACAGTTCCATTAAAATTCATAGCTTTGATTACTTTCTTGTATTTCAGAAATGCATGAAAATCCTGCAGTGAAGCCCTCTTCAGCAGCAGCTTCTAACTGTTAGAGATTTGTGGGTTTAGACTTTTCAAAAATGGGGATAAGAGAGACTGAAATAACAACCTAAATGGTGCCAGTATTGTCCAGTTTATCCAGAATTACTCATTCAAACAAGCGCTCGCCGAGGGCTCTCGTCTCTTTTGTTTGGAGAGCGGTTCTTGGTACACTCAGTCAGAAAAGTGGTGCTGTTAAATCTGTCTCACATAATGCCGGCACATTTACTTCTGTTGTGTTCAACTGTCTGCACCCTGATGATCACCTACATAAAGTACTGTATTGAAATATTCAAAGTGTTCAAAGCCATTTTAAAGCCTTACTCACCGAGGAGAAAAATGAAGAACAGAATCCTTGTGGTGCAATTGTAGTTGTGTAAATTATAGTGGAGAAACTTGCTTGTTTTACCAGCCAGAGGTATATATATATAGTATTTTATGTTTTATAGTTGGACTCTAGTAACAGACCAATGGACTCTTTGGGATACAGACCGGTGACGGACAAGCATGACAGGGATTTAACACAGGGATGTCCAGCACAGGTCATGGAACCACTAAGCTCTATAAAGAAACTCCCCCCCCCCCCCCCCCCCCCCCCATTCTGTGTCAGTATGTCAGAAGCCCAGGAGGCCTTGTCCCCGCAGCAGAAGCCGGGCTCTCGAGTAGACAGAGCTCCCCAACCTTCAGCGAGGTGATCTGGCACTACCACCACCCGCCCAGCCACCACCATCGGACTGTGTCATCCCCACAACCACCACCGTCCTCATTCATGCACGGCCTGCTCCGACCTCCACCTCAGCGGCAAAGAAGTGTGGACAACAGGAACACGAGGAATACAAAGGAGAAATCCTTCCTGCATATTATCCCATATGATCTTTTCTAAAGCGTCTCCAGATAACATTTGTTATGAATTGGCTCTTTACAAATAATGATTGATTGACTGTTTTTGGTTTATGTTGTAGTTGTAGTGTTGGGCATCTTCAATGTTGGGCAATCTTCAGTGTTGTGCATCTTCAGTGTTAGGCATATTAAGTGGTGGGTATCTTCAGTGTTGGGCATCTTCAGTGTTGTGCATCTTCAGTGTTTTGCATCTTCAGTGTTGGGCATCTTCAGTGTTGTGCATCTTCAGTGTTGTGCATCTTCAGTGTTGTGCATCTTCAGTGTTGTGCATCTTCAGTGTTGTGCATCTTCAGTGTTGTGCATCTTCAGTGTTGTACATCTTCAGTGTTGGGCATCTTCAGTGTTGTACATCTTCAGTGTTGTACATCTTCAGTGTTAGGCATCTTCATTGTTGGGTATCTTCAGAGTTGGGCATACACTCTGATTATACTTTGTGTAGCGCTCTATGACAAACAGCTGAAGCAGAAAGCTATGATAAAGATGCAGGAAGCTTCCTTGTACCTCCAGTAGAAGGAAAATATTGATGTCCAGATGAGATATCGAATCAACAGAAGCACTTTGGGGGGTTTGCTAAATCTTCCAAAATGTCACAGAGGGAGACACCTCCTAACTCTGAGCGGAGACTTTGCAGTGTCAGGGCGTGAGCTACAAAAACTCAGAGAGAGACGTTCAACTCAAACACAAGCTGGAGATTATGCCCCACATAGAAGAGCAGCTACACTCACCGACAAACATCCGCTTATTTCCCACAGCGCTGCACATTTTACCCAGAGGCTAATGCTGTGCATTCATGTGCAATGAACTAATGAGCAGTCATATTTTATTCCCTACATCTTTATGGTATAGTACAACATAAAACACTTAGAGGGAATCAAGGGCACTTAATGGCTTTAAAAAGAGGAAGGCACGGGCCGTATGGGAGAAAAAATGTACTTAGATTAATGTTCTGAGTGATTGTTCTATCAATAAAACATTTTTCTATTAACACAAAGACTTCCTGCTTTAAACTTTTAATATTCAATCGGTTTAACTTTGCAGGATGAATATGTTACCTTGTGTCCTCAGAGACTTAAAAACCCCTGCAGACTATCATCACATGCAGTTCAGGAGGTTGTCATCGCGGGAGCTATGAGATAAGACTCTGAGGTTTTAATCAACCAGTATTGATTCAATGGTGCAACTAAGACGGATCGATTTCCAGGTGTGATGATAAACTGGAAGGATTCAACCGGGGCATCTAAAGAGAAAGACATTTAACCAAAGGCACTGGTGTTGTTTGTCACGTAAATCTCTGCATCATCTGGGAGTTGGAGAAGGGATGAATAAATCGCCCTCAGCACAAGGCAGGTGTTTGTCATCCGGTGTCTCATCAGTCGCTACATTACTCTGGCAGTGGTGTCGTATAAATGCAACCACCCACTTGAAAACATCCCATCTCGCGTGCATTTTGCATATTTTGGTCAACAGTTGTATTCCATAAGTTGGCAAGGAGTCCCGTCTTAAAAAACAACCACATGTTCTGCAGACATGTGTGCGCACATGCTCATCAATATTACATTTGTGGCGCTCCCCTTTTCGAAAAATGAACTCATTATGTTGCCCGAGGCTACCCTGAGGTCTCACTCTAATCAAGCCAAAGACTTGATGTGTAATTGCCTTCGGCTTCACTCAAAACAGTAAAAAAGGGAAAGTGTTCCTCACGTCGGTGCGTTTTACAATGTCACACAGACTCGCTCGCACCACAAAGAGCATGAAACGAGGAGACAGCTTCGGCTCTCTGCGCTGGCTTGTATTTTCTCCTCAATTAACTGCTCAAGGTTGAGGTTGCAGAACATCCCAGGGTGCTTCACCTCTCCGCTAGCCCCCCCTCCCTTCACTCCTCGTGCAGACACAATACATCTACCCCAGCTCCGTCCAATACACCGTCTGGATGCAGAGTTGAAAGTGAAGAATATTCATGTTTGCAGATACCCTTCGGCTACCGACTAATTAGCCGGGCTCATTTATAGTTGATTGATTAAGTGCGTTGAGATGTTACAGCAGCAAGGGGCCGGTTACAGATGTAAAAGGGGGTTTTTAGGCGAGATTGTGTTGGCTTTGTTTGTACTGAAAGGCTCGTTACAGGCACATCATTAGAAATCTGTCATGTCGGAAAGCTTTGGGTTTGAAAGAATTGTGAAAATAAATGCCAAATTGGAGGGGTTGAAACATTTAGATTTACGGTGCATGCTCTCATATCAGGAATCAGTCAGGTGTTCCCGTCTGGAGGAAACACTGACTCGTAACATTTTATAGACCTGATGCCATGTCTGAGTGTATATAAGACCTGCTGCAACATTTGAGTGTATATACCTTTAAGACCTGAGGAGATGTTGAAAATATGTGCAGGTTTTCTGAAGGTTTTGGGAGATGGTTTTCAAACATTACTCAGGTTTTAGAGGTTGTTGTTTTAGTCTCAGATTATTTCATCTGCAGGTAATACTAGTGGACGTAGGGAGAGTTTCTTGGAAAGACTAAAATTCTCTGGTTAATTGAATGCATTCAGTGTTTTCGTCACCTCATGTTGATGCATGCATTAAATCGTGACAGAAGTGATTATGCCCCAATGAGTTCCTCATAGAAATAAACGAGGGGTTAAATCAGGTGATGACACTTTAAGAGCATCTATGGTCGGGTGCAGGGGACTCCAGGAAATCTCCTGTTTCTGCAGGAGGAGGAAAATATACGTTTCAGCAACCCTCTACATGTTCAGCACAAGCCGTTTGTTTTAGACGTTATGAACAGAACTATATGCCTTTATTATCCATAAATCCTCCAGCTGAGTGTCAGACTGCCGAGTAGAGATGTACCTCTTTCTCCTCCACTGCGCTATGAGTCATTGCATTGATTGTTTGCAATGAATATTTTAGTGACAGGGATGAATCAGCTGAGCACGTCTGAGGGGGAAATTGGTGTCCGTGCTGTATGTTTTGCAAACAAAGCTCTGGTTCTGTCTCGTCTAATAGATCAACCTTCAAACAAAAGACTGCAGATGAATTAAGTGAAGTGAAAGATAATGAGACAACCTTTCCCTAGAACGGGAATTAAAGTCCTCTTTAAACACAGAGCAGCGGAGGAATCCATTCTCTGTTTGGACTTATCTTTAGAACACAGGAGGGCCTTTTGTCTGCACGTTGTCTGATGCACATTGTTTCTTCAAGCCTGCGGTATGAATCCAATTACTAAACAGCAGACGTATGTACCTTTAACTCTCCCTGCAAAGTCTGTTTCATCAGGAGCAACCCACCACGTTTAAAGGTTATCTCTCAACAGCCTTCAAAATCAGAAATGTTCAGGTCTATTAGCTGACGGGGAGAGTAAAGTTGCCCTTTAAGCAGGTGCATCCAGGAACGTCTGAATCTGCTCTGTTCGTTATTAACGGAGCAGAAACGACTTTCTATTCAGGCTATCGGTTTGAAAGAGGGAACTATCAATAGGAGGCCTTGAGATAAAATCACTGTTCAAGTACGCCACGGCGCCGTGTGTAGAGAAATGAAAACCTGTGGCATTGATGGTTTGAAAATGTCCCCGTTGTTTCACAGCTTCTGCAGGGCCGTATTGACAGAGCTGCACCGGGGGCTTAATCTTTCAAATACGATTGGACTAAAGACGTCATGGATTTGAGGGGAGAGCGACTAAACCCCTGAAATCAATAATAAATTATGGCTAAAGCTAATAATAGCTGAGATGATGAAGGTACAGTATAGAAGCCTGGAGGGGAATATCAGGGCATCTGTTCGGATGTCAATCACTCTGTGTAGGCGGGACACTCTCGGCTACCTGCTGAAGCAGTGAGTTGCATCCTGGGTGAGATGCAACTCACCCACTCACTGAGGTGCAATGCATCCTGGTACATGTAGGAAATGCCGACTTTTAAAATGTAATGTTAAACAGCTTTTTCCATTTTCAATATGATATGATCATAGGAAGTCCGCTAGACTGTCTGTAAAACATGTCCTCCTTCTAACTTTAGATTCTGCTCCTGAATGCTCTGGATTTGTTTGGACCAGAGAAGGTAGGCAGTTTTAAGGCACCCCCCACACGGCCGTTTTGGATGCCCCTCGGTTTGTCAGATATGAGCGCAGTTATCAGGTCAACAGGTGTTGCAGCGATAGAAGCGGGCAAGAGAAGTGGTTCAGATAGAAGTGATTGTACCCGACCTAAAAAGCCTCTGCATGTTTCTAATAAGCTCCACGAGCAGAAACGTGCTCAAACTAGGATCAATATTGGAGATGCTTTTGAAAAATGGAGAGAGGTTAGAACACAGAAAGGTTTACAGACCCATGCAGAGCTGGATAAACACTGAAGCTTCAGAGTCCACCACATGGTGACCTGAGTGAGCATGGACTCTAGAGAGGAGGGGGGGGAGACAGCTCTCTTCAATGTTTAGAATTTGGACTGCAGTACCCATTTTAAACACTAGGTGTCAAAGTTACATGTTGCTCTTTTAAATGTTGATCCACTTTAAATCTTACTGCATCATATATAGTGCCCAATAGTGTTCCAGATCTTCAGGTATTTAAATGAGGATAATCTGCATGAAGGATAATGTCTGACAGCTGGAGGGACTTTAAAGGTACACAAGTCTTCAGAACATCATAAATTCATGTGCCTTGATAAATAAAACTGTGCTTAATATCTAACTAAAAAACATTCTGATAAATACCTTTATTTGCTTCCAGGAAATATTTACCGCAGCTTATGTTCAATCAATTTTATCGAGCAGCTCGGTCTTCAGATGACTTCAGACGTTCTTTTAAATAGAGCCCGGGTAGCTGTTGACTCTCTGAATCCTCCGTGTAATGATGTAATCAGCAGCGCCTTTAGGACCACGAGGTATAATTAAACCTTACAGTTTGTCAGAAAATCAATGAAACCAGTTCAACAGTGTGCATAAAAAGAGTGTGTGTAATATGACAGCTGAGACTCTGTCGTCATTGAAAGGCGGGGGTGGGCGTTTCAGGTGACAGCCTCGGACTCTGTCTCAAACTAATGAAACATTAACGAGGATGAGGCTGCACATACGCACACCCGAGGCGATCACTTGAATATTCAGGGGGCTCACGGCGTGGGGTCTTCCTTCAGCTCCAGCTCCATTCTCTGTTCACATGTTGCTTTAGTCGGATTGTAAACAATGGAGGCTGCATCATCATCATCATCATCATCATCATCATCATCATCATCTTCATCATCAGACACGAGTCCCTGGGGGTTACCAGAATGCACATTCATAGCTTTCAGTCAGGTGACTGTCGCAGAGGCCTGGAGGGCAAGAAGAGCGTCCACATTTGAACACTCTGTGGAGCTGCATGACAGACTTTTAGATTTTTCATCTCTTCAAAATGACGCATGTTTACATCAAGTGAGATTTGGGAACTTGTGACCCTCATACAGCACACGGGACAATGTTTAAATCACAGCAAAGTCCCCAGCAGAACGTCCCTTCAGTGATGTTTACAGACATTTAGAGGAGAATCTGTCTCCTTACACCACCGCCAGGATGAAGTCTACAAACATACAGACATTTTTCTTTGATGTGTCTAATCAGCAACAAAACCTAAATATCATCATCCTCATGATCAATGTCATTAAGTGTGTAGGTGTTCATGACAGAGCTAAACATTCGATCCCTCAGCGTCTTGGCTGGGAGGCGGCAGTCTAAGCCAGTGGTTCCCAAAGTGGGGGTCGCGAGACACTGGGAGGGAGGTCAAATAGAACAAATAGAAACCGGAAATGACTTGAAATTACATATTTTACCCATTATTGTGAAATGACATACAAAAATGTTGTTCAATTAATTTAGGCTGCTGTATTGTTTTGTGTTGTTCTAATGTCAGTGTTTGGATAGGTCCATTAGTGCGTGCTGCTGTGTGCAACGTTATGCTTTAACCACTTCCAGGGACAGAGGGGGGTCCCCGGTCTCTCGCATCGTTATTTTGGGGGTCGCGGGATGAAACATTTGGGAACCCCCGGTCTAATCCACTACACCACTGTGAAGCCTACAGGGGGGATTGATTTAAGTTATTATTTTTGGTGGCCTTTTTGCATTTCCTGCACAGGACAGTGGAAGAGA
This sequence comes from Labrus mixtus, assembly GCF_963584025.1. NCBI lineage: Eukaryota > Metazoa > Chordata > Actinopteri > Labriformes > Labridae > Labrus > Labrus mixtus. The sequence continues at coordinate 1,295,581 of NC_083621.1, read as the reverse complement.
GACAGGAGATGTTGGGAGGAGAGAGAGGGGGACGACATGCAGGATTTGAACCTGCATGCACGCTGCAGAGATGAGGCCTCTGTACATGTGGCGCACAACATAACCACTAAGCTATCCGACACCCAAGGGGGGAGGGTACATTCAACACTTTTTAAAAACAGGATGATGCACACATTTCTTTATGTGATGATACTGATGCAGAATCATCTAAAACTGTAAAATGTAAACAGAGACGGTTACTTTTCATTTTGCATCTTCTGTCATTTTAATTTCAAAGTGTAATATATTCCACCTAAAATCTCCACTCCTCAGAACAAAAACTCTGAGGGTAATTTAAAGAGCTTTGAGTATCTCTGAGGCATTTCTCGGGAACACTCGACACGGCTGGAGGGCCGGATTTTAAAGTGATGTGTCAGCATTGTTTAGCCTTCGCCGCGGTGCTACAGGACCTGAAACGACCTGAAGAAGTGAGGCTAAAGAGAGAGACATAACACCAGCTGAAATGTTGTTTACTTTGGTTCCCGCAGCGGTTCAACTTCTAACCTTTCTGCGGTGACGTTGGAGTCGTTCTTCAGGGCGTCTCACTGCGCCTCTAACTGCTGTTAAACGGGTTTGAAGACACAGACGGAGGACTGAGTCACTGCAGGAGGAAACTAACCTTAACATAGGGGAAACAATGTCTACAAATACCTTGGTAATGGATATTAGTCATGACTTTACAGTCTAAACGCTTACTATCATGTAAAATAAAGAGACACTTCATGGTACCTGTGATCAAAGGTACCGGGTCGCTCTATTCTGTCCAGCTTGACGCCTGTTTGCAGCGAGCGCTGTTGAAAATAGACATGGAGCGTATTTACAGAGCAGAGCGTAGTGGAGCTGCTGGCATGTCTGGAGACGGACCGCGGCGCTCGCTGTGGAAACACGAGCATTGAGTGGCAGTGAACGGCGGTGTAGTGCGCTGCGCTGGCGGACTGTGGAAATTTGGGTAAGCAGCCCGGGTTGGAATCCGACCTGTGGCAGCTTTCTCCCATGTCACTCCCCAACTCTCTCTCTCTCCCTGATTTCTGACTCTGTCTCTGTCCCGTCGTGTTTGCAGAGCTACTTGATATTTCACAGCTGTGCATGTTTTGTACGTCTCCCGCTCACCTCGCTCGCTCTCCACTCACCGTTCCCACATTACACCTCGCTCTGACTTCCTAATCTGTCACATCAGCTCCACTACAGGAGAACACACGGCTTCTTAAAGGGTCCTAATAATTCCCAGTTGGACTCTGATCTTCTGATGAAGAAAATAAAACACTCGCTAAGCCAGCCGCTGTTCTGCTCAGCTCGGAGGGGAAACCGAAAAGGATATGTGAGGTGAAAGTGAACTCCTTGGACCATTACACACTGAAGTAGAACACAGGACCCAATCCAGCGGCTTGCCAGGAACACACTCTCACTGTCGGCATTATGCGGGAATTAGGCCTCTGACTGCAAATGACTAAATGGGGAAATCTAATTAAATACAGGATTTGTAAAAGTATCTGTGCGGAGGATTACAAAGGCTCAGCCTCACTGAATCCACAGAGTGATATTTCCTTCAAATGGTGGTTACATAAACCGACGGACGAGGCGGACCTCGCACAAAAGGCCACCTCTGCATTTCTGTTCAAACTGTGGAAAAAAAAAGATGAAATGGTGTCACGTGTTACAGAGTCTGTAACCTTTATTCAAAGGTGCAATTCTTAATGACAGGGCAAAGAGAAACTATTCTTCAAGGGACTCAATCTGCTACTTACTCTACTCTTCAGATTTCAAAGTTTGGGAGGTGTGTTGTTGCTCTAAACTCCGTATCAGAGAATCATCAAGCAGCCGTCCAAAGTCTGAAGCATGAGTCTGGCGTTGGGAGGAGCGAGGAGGGAGGAGGGAGATTTTCCACTCTATGACCCCGATAAGGTGCTCTGCATCCCAACAAATGAGTTCAGAGCTTCAGGGGGTTTTGACCACCCGTGGCAGAGATCCATGTCCAATTAGCTGCCTGGGAAATTGATATGTCTTGCCTAATTTATGCCAAAGAACCTCTGCACACATACACATCATACACACCTGTGTGCTTCTTCTTACTACATAATATTAAAGCTACCAGCTCTGTTATAGAGGAGCCATTATGTTTAAAGACTCCTTTTTAACGTCTGGTCATATTGTTGTTTTGAGTCAAACACTACGATGACATTCAGTCATATTCCTTTTTCTTTGAAGGTCCAGTCAGTGAGATGTGTAGTGAGTGAAATGATACAGTTACCTGACTATATGATCATTAAGGAAGTGCTGGCTTCTCTGACAACAATGCAGCAGCCAGTATGTCCTCCTTCTAACTTTAGATTCTGCTCCTGAATGCTCTGGATTTGTTTGGACCAGAGAAGGTAGGCGCTTTTAAGGACACGCCCCCACATGGCCGTTTTGGACGCCCCTCGGTTTGTCAGATATGAGAGCAGTTATCAGGTCAACAGGTGTTGCAGCGATGGAAGCGGGCAAGAGAAGTGGTTCAGATAGAAGTGATTGTACCCGACCTAAAAAGCCTCTGCATGTTTCTAATAAGCTCCACGAGCAGAAACGTGCTCAAACTAGGATCAATATTGGAGATGCTTTTGAAAAATGGAGAGAGGTTAGAACACAGAAAGGTTTACAGACCCATGCAGAGCTGGATAAACACTGAAGCTTCAGAGTCCACCACATGGTGACCTGAGTGAGCATGGACTCTAGAGAGGAGGGGGGGGAGACAGCTCTCTATGATGTTTAGAATTGTTAGAGTTACATATTGCTCCTTTACATCTAATTAATTGCCAAAAAATGAATCAGCATGTCATTAACTGCAGCCTTGAGTGTTATTTTTATTCCACACTGAAAACGTATAATTAATGCAGAAAGTGGGACAGTCCTTTGTGAAGCGGCCTCTTCTGTGGCTCAGGACGATCCGGCTGCAGCATGTGTTGCCCTTCCGCTAATACCAGGAGCAGTCTTACAGAGTCAATCCCTCAGTGCGCTCTATTTTCCATGTGTGTGATGGTTTGGAGATAAACGGATTGTATACTTGACATAGTAAGTTTGGGAAGAAAGGATGGTACCCAGAATAAACCGACCCCCCCCCTCCCACCACCAGCTCCTGCGGGGGCTTTAACTTAAAAATAGGCTCCCCCTTATCTCTCCTCTCCTCTATCGGAGCCTTTCATATGCTCTATCTCACAAAAAGGTGTTTGTTGAAGTATAATTCTGCAGGTTGTGGAGACATGCTGAGGAGGTCTCTGCCTCTGGGGTGTAATAGTGTCTGTACATGATGATAGCATTCACACCACACTGCACAGGATGTCTTCAAAGCAGACTGACAACTCTGCTCCGTCTATTAAACCCACGTGGGATGTCATAATGGCTGTGGTCGTTTATCCTTTGTTTCGACTGAGGTTGCTTTCCATTATACCGGGTGATAATCATTGTGTGCACCGGGATCAGAAAATGAAGCCCTGACACAAAGACAGGATTATTCTCCTCTGCAGATGGAAAAATAAACGATCAGCTGTGCACACACACGAGACATCCTTTCAACCAAATTAGTAAATAACTATGACCTAAGCCTCATTTTCCAAATGCAAAGTCCTTTTGTCTGTGGTTCTGTGACACACACAAACTACTCAAACCTGCGGCTCAGACTCCAGGAGTTTTAAGATCCTTCCTGGTTTCGAAATCAGGTCGCATCACACACACGAGGAGAATCTTAACAGATATTCTTATAATCTCAAGCATGCTCACATTACAAGATATGACAATCATGGCACATCACACACTATAGGATTTTAGATGATCAAGCCTGGTGGCAGCACCTCACATGGCCTCAGGTAAGCGATGGAGTCGATGCTTTGTGCAGAGAGGACAAAACGAGTTTGGTTGGAGAAATGTCTGAGGAGACGAGTAAGACATGGATCGTCTGTTCTTCAGTGAGAACTGGAGGTCAGACTGTAACTGTCAGACACCTCTGCAGGTCCTGCCACCGGTCGCCACTACTGTCCACCTATTACCGTCCTCTTATCGTCCCTCGTGGTTATTGTAGTCACACACGACTTCCTCCAGATCCTTTCATGACGTAATCATTGAAGATTTTGTTTGAAATAAATCGGGCCGACACAGACGAGGAGGTTGAGATCGGATTTTTATACGACTCGTGCTACAAGATAATCAGTTCAGAGCAGCGTTGAGTCTAGAACGCCTCTATGATTTGTAGGGAAGAAATCGAAACCTCAAATCGTCCCGATGATCCTGCAGTCTGAGCCAGGCCTTAGAATTTGTTAATATATGAAAATATTGCTAATATTCAGTTTGCATCACAGTTTTAAGAAATTCTATTTTAACAATCGAACAGAGTGCTGGATAGTTATAATAACAAATCTTTAACGTGCAAGGAGTCAGAACTTCCAACTACTTGTACCCTGAGAAAATCTGTCAGTCTGATGCAGCGCTAACAGCTCCACCGGACATCATCTGTGAAAAAGACCAAAAACAGTAAAAGGCTTTGGTGGCGTTTTTTAAGGCGAGGATTGATCAAGATAATTATATTGAAAGAAAAAAGAGAAAGGGTACTAAAGACAAGCACGGTAAGCAGATGAATAATGAAATGGATGGATGGATGGAAGAAATAGTCGGATACACAGACTCGCACACAGATGGAAGTAAATGATTATTCCCCGACCCACAGATGGTTTCAGGCCTCGGACGTTTGTGATGACGGCCAAACCTCAGACAGATCCGCTGAGCACGACTTCCTCTGAACAAAGCGTTTTGTGAGGATGCTGCAGTTTTCCATGTGGCTAATTAACTCGACTCACTCAGTCATGTTTAAAATATTTCCTGCCCTGGAAAGGTTGTATTGATATCAAAAAGAAACTTACCGTCGTGTTTTAGGGGGAACGGATCGGCCGTCAACAAATTGGGCAAAATCTTTGAATAAATCACAAAGATGATCGTAACCCCTCGCGCTCTGCTCCTGCTTTTAGGGCCTGAGTCCACCTGACGCTTTTATCTCTGAGCTTCTTTTTTCAACTGTTCCCAAAGAGGAGAGAGCGTTTGCAAGCAGCAGGCGGCCGGTTGGAGAACAGGCACAGTGCCAAGTTTCATTTTTTCCCCAAAGCGCTTCTAGTTGAAAATCTTTACATTTTTCAGAAAGATCACAGGAGAAATACAAGATCACATGAGAACTGCAAAATCACAGGAGAACTAGGGAAGGGAAGGTTTGTCCCTGAGTGTAAATCAGACAGAGTATTTTTTAAACATCTCTTCGAGGAATAGAAGCACGGAGAAGCCTCTGCAACAACTCTTGACTTTGTGACTTTTAAAAACCCCGCTGGCCATCGGCTACAGTGCAACTCAGTGCTCCACGTCAGTTATCAACTATAACAGTATGTGAGGATTATCAGCCCAATCCCCCAGGAGGCTTTCTGTGACCCCTGCATGTACTGTACACACACACACACACTCACACACCTCACCTAATGCTCAATGCAGCAGGCAAACACAGACGACTACTGTGAGGCAGTGTGTGTTGATGTGTGTGTGCATCAGAGACGGAGAGAAGAGAGAGGTCACAGGTAGAGAGCGCAGAGGCAACACAGCGTACTTGAACTCACATGAAAAAAAAACCTTCCCCAGTGTTAAGTTGACTGAGTTGACACTAACAACCTGAAACACTTCTCAGCGGAGCAGCAGCTCTCAATACCCCTCCATCTTAGTTCATTTCAAAGTCTCCTCTTGTAGTGTTTTAAATCCAGAGCCCTCTGGCCCCTGAGCGCAGACTCGCACAGGGCCGACATTGACCTCTCTGTGCGATTGTTTGTGTGAGGACAGACGTTGAGGAGAACAGACAGAAAGGGAATTGTTTCTATGCCACCGCATGCAAAATATGTTTCTATCATCATGCAGTGAAAGGGTCTAAAATGAACATCACACTCAAGGAACCATCAGGTGAAAATGCCTTCATGTCCGATTTTGCACACTTCGCAATCTAGCAACTGAGACCAGAGGCCACACTGTGCGTATTATTGTGATTACATTCAAGTCTGTTTGCAATTCACCTACAATAATCATGCAAAGGAAATAAGGAGGTGTCGAGGAGAGGAAAGCAGGAGATGCATGTGATGTTGCAATGTAGCTGCAACATGGGAGCATGAGCATGTGCAGGGAGGGGTGAGAGGAATACTGTACGTATTTCTGCAGCACAATGAAAATGTATCTCATGAAAGAATCCCTGGGTGGTATTTAGGGAACGGTTAATCGATGAAACTCCCAGCAGCTGCATCGAGTGACGTAAGTAGACGACTGAGCCGAACAACAAACATGTCATTAAAGCTCACAAAGACGGTCTCTGGAGAGCGACTAGTGACAATGAAAAAAAGGAAAGCCTGCACACAATAAAATGATCTTCTGATCACTGTTTTCATCCTGCTTTGATCTTCATCAGTCGAATGTTTACATTAATTAAAAGCATGGCCATGTTTGTAGTTTTTGTACACTGATTTATTTGATGGTAGACTGATTAACCGTTCAAGAAAAAAACGAACCGTTTTAAAACTGCCTTCATATCATATTTTTAACGTAAATGCAAAAGCCAATCTGCAGACTAGTCCTGAACAATATCAGAAAAATAAATGACATAGCGATATTTTTTTCTGTCTGGGATATATATTGCGTCTTTAATGTTCCTCAAACATGGGCAGTCATAGACAGTAAATATGAATGTTTAAAGCCTGAATGACATTCACCCGTCCAGCAGGGGGCGCTGGAGTCCCATCGATGGCGGTCTCCATGCTGGAAATGCTGTCTCAGTCTAACTTTCAGTCAACCTAACGACAGGCTGAGAGCTGGAGCTGAGGCGGGTTTTAAACCTCCTGACAAACCGTTACACCGCGCCCACCTGTCAATCAGGTCAGCTACACGCCTTATTGTGAAGAACTCTTATCCTTCATCAAATCAAAACTGATGAGTCATCAAAACATTCACCCCCCGTACAGTGTGTGTCCATCGAGACATGAGCTAATCACACCTATTTGGTTTTTTGAACCAGGCTGTAAACATGTTAATCTCTGCTGTAAAAACAGGCTTTTTAGAATGGGTGTGTATGTGACTTCCTGTGCTTCTGCTGCCAGCCTCTAGTGGACACTCCAGGAACTGCAGGATTTTACACTTCAGCATCAGCTTCATGTATCAACACCTGAGGTTGCTGCTTGGTGCAGCCCCCTCTGACAGCGGCTCCAACACACATGGATGGAGTCGAAGGAGGAAAGGTGGAGAATGAACAAGTGGAGCGACATGACTTTTCATAAACTTTACAAATAAACTTTCGGCTCCCAATTGAGATTCTTATATTAGAGCTTAGATCAGGCCCAAAAAAATCCAGCTCGCCCCGACCCGAGCATGTATAAATTCCCTCCGAGCCTGGCCCATCTCATTAACTGTATTTATGGGATATGATTATTTTGGGCCTTTATCAATATTATTATCTCTGGACACATATCACTATAGGAAGGTCATGAGTTTGAGTAACAACAAATATAAACCTTGTGGTGTTTCTACAGATGCAGCTAAATGATCTCAAACGTTCTCTGACTGTGTGTGTTAATTTACCAGCGTTAACGCTAATACATTTCACACCTGTGGAGGTATTTCAGGTTAAAAGTTTTCCACGGTGCACTTACTGAAAACCACAATAACTTGGCTGATAAGAGCAGGATTCATGTACTGAAGCTGGGATGCACTGTAAAAAGTGGAATTACCCGACCTCAGAGAAAACGACTGGCGACGTAAAAGCTGCTGAAGACGCCCTCAATCAGAAGACGTATATGTGTCAAAGTTTACAAGCGGACGTAAAGCACTTTTAAGGAATATTTCCGAGGAGAGAGTCCTTTTGTTCCTAGAGGTGTGACTTTGAGTGGCGTGTTATGTAATGCAGTACCCAAAAAAAAGACACAAAATCTCTCCAAAGTCAGAGTAGAACGGAAACACTGACAAAAGCTAATCAGCATGTTGTGATGTGTGGTTATCTGTCTCCTGCTGTTTCAGGGCTGTGTGGCTTATTACAGCAAAAACAAATGGCAGCACATTACTGGAGGTAGAGAGAGGAATATTTGTACCTTCTTATTGTCGGTAAATCTTGATTACTTTTTGATCCAGTAGATGTCGCCCTTGAGCCCCGGCATGAAACCAAAACAAACTTCTGTTTTGGCCACGCCTCCTCCATACTGAAGCCTCCGCTCTCCTCCAGAGACACAACTCCAACCCCCCTCCACTCGTGTCCGCACGAAGGAGTCAAGCACAGGCGGGGGACAAAATTGTCCTCGTCTTGAGCTGCATCACCTGTGTCCTGCATTGTTGTGTTAGCATGCTAATGTTAGCGCTCTTTAGTTAGCTCGTAGCTTCACATTTCATGTAAACTGACACAGAATGAGCGTGATCTAAAAACTCTTACTAACATCCAAATAATCAGTGAGTATGTTCTTCTTCTTCTCTCTAGTTCTTGACTAAAACAGCTTTTATACACAAGGGGAGGAGCCGGCCGTCCCGTCCATCTGACAACAACACAGCCAGCGGGACTCGAGCTTCTCCCTCATTGGACAAACCTGAACACATCCTGTCGTGTCCCGAGGATTTCATGAACACACACCCTCTTCTTCTTTGCTGCTCGTCTCCTCCTCCTCAGCAGAAGAAAGGTCAGAGCTTTCTTCTTAATATTTGACAGATGCATTGTGCTGTAGCAGAAGTTACTTTCCCGACAATAATTTTGGTCACCTAGCAACTTGCGTCAATGATTTGCAGATATACGCGCTCCCCCTCCTGCTCTGCGTCCTACCCCGCGGCAAGCAAGCGCACACGACATCCTATCTGAAAGGCCCTCATCATTGCATAATATAGTACAAAGGCTTTGTGCTATTGTGAGTCATAAGACTGAGCCCATGGTTCACCGCCAGTTCAAACAGATAGATTTGTGTAATATGCGCACGCTCTCATTAATTCTTCATTTCAATGACTTCTGTTTGGAGCTCGCAGAACAATATTTGTAGAAGGTCAACATGTAAAGATTGAATATCTGCTGTAATCTTTATGTTTGAGCTGATTATTAGACAGATGATAGAGAAAAGCCGTTTAACTGTGACAGTCAACAGTGCATGATTTATTCTATGACTGAAAATGCTGTTGTACACTCAGAGAGGAGACATTTTACTAAAAGCAGGCACAGCAAAATGTTTCTTGTTACATAAACAAGAACTAAAATATTAAGGTCATTTGTGGATGCTAAATTTGAAAATCAAAAAATCAAGCTTTGAATTGACACCTTTTTTGTGGGCTGCCCAAAGAAAATGTTGTCTGGCCTGAGTCAGGACCTTTAAACTTTGCAGACCCCGGGGGTAGACCCAGAGTTTGCTGGAGGAATAATATATCACTTCTGGCCTGGGAACGCCTCGGGATCCCCCAGGAGGTTGACTTACTTTGCCTACTGCAACCGTAACCCGACCTTGAATTATCCAAAGTAAATGTAGTCTGGTGTGATTCTTCACCTCTAAATTTTGCATATCTTGGCTTGAGCTGGACTTCATTGGAGGAAACGTTCTGATTGAACCTGTCGTTGACCTAAGGTCCAGTAATGGGCACTTGCGTAAAGTGTTGGAGAAGTGGGTGTTTGCATTTCTTTGGAGGTTTTTTCCGTGCAAGCCCAACTGGGATGAGACCACCGGGGGTAAACCCGGAGTTCTCTGGAGGGATTATACATCCCATCCCAGGAGGAGCTGGAAAACTTAGCAGGGGAGAGAGAAGTCTGGGTTGATTTACTCTGCCTATACTGCCACCGCCACCCGACCTCGGATAAGTGGAGGGAAACAGATAGGTGGATGGATGGATGGTTGTATTGATTGACAGTTGGATGGATGGATGGTTGGATGGTTGGAAGGATGGACGGACGGACGGACGGACGGACGGAAGGACGGACAGTTGGATGGATGGTTGGATGGATAGATGGATAGATAAATGGATGGTTGCATTGATGGATGGACAGACGGTTGGATGGATGGATGGACAGACGGATGGATGGACGGACAGACAGACGGATGGATGGATAGATGGATGGATGGATGGATGGACAGACGGATGGATGGATGGATGGATGGACGGACGGTTGGAAGGATGGATGGATGGACGGACAGACGGATGGATGGACGGACAGACAGACGGATGGATGGATAGATGGCTAGATGGATGGATGGATGGATGGACAGATGGATGGATGGATGGATGGATGGACGGACGGTTGGAAGGATGGATGGTTGCATTGATGGACAGTTGGATGGATGGATAGATGGATGGATGGACAGACGGATCGATGGATGGATAGATGGATGGATGGATGGATGGATGGATGGATGGATGGACAGACGGATGGATGGATGGATGGATAGATGGATGGATGGATGGACAGACGGATGGATGGATGGACAGACAGACGGATGGATGGATAGATGGATGGATGGATGGATGGATGGATGGACAGACGGATGGATGGATGGATGGATGGAC